>NC_057948.1:21972579-22154897 GCF_018555375.3 Anguilla rostrata
GATGCTTGTGCATTAGTGTGATATGTAGGCTTCAGAGAAGCTCCTGCCATCCATGCCCCAATAATGTACCCTCTCTCAAAGTCACTTAGATCCCAAATCAAGATGGCAAGTGGGCCTGCTCAGCATTTCTATACATGCCTCGGAGCATGATAGGATGTTAATTGTTTAATTGCATCATGCAGTACACCTGTGTGTTCTTTGTTTCTCCACTCATTTATTCATGTTTTTCCTTTAATTTGTCACCTGTGTGTGTGTGTGTGTGTGTGTGTGTATATGCACGCACATATACTCAGTAACAGACTTCAGAATAGAAATATTATGCATTTATTAAATACCACGTAAATAAATAGCAAACACTACAATCAAGGAATATCATTTTCTGCAGTGCGCATTGCATAGTGAAAAACATCCCGTTCTGGGGTGATGGGGGTGGGGGCTATGGGTTGGGGCTGAGGGAAAGGGGGCGGGGATACAAAAGGAGACGCATCACAGCAGCACCATTTTTCTTCCTACGGCAGCTAAACGGAGTTGATTTAATAAAATGGATCGCTGGGATCTTGACAGCGTGCCCTGTGTGCACATTATGTAACAGGCAGAGAGCGTACAGTAAATCCTATGTGCATTATGCACAGGGTAAGGTTTTCAGCCAGGGAGTGTGACACTGCTGGTCTCATTAAGTTTCCGAGCATGAGGAAATACGCAGCCAGCCCTGAGGGCTTGGGCTGGGTCTGGGGAGCAGGGCTCAGGGCTGGGGCAGCTGGCACCCTGTTAGCCTCAGGCCAATAGGGGCTGGAAGAGAGCAGGCAGCTGATGAAAAGAGACAGAAGCACTGCTAGCCTCATGCTGGTGTGACAGGATTTGAAAATTGTCCTCTGCTTTCGCTCTCTGCCTTCATTTCCTGTCGCCACATATGCTTCTCCATTCAAGTCAATGAAAACCGTGACCCTCCCCACCCAAGCAAAATGACAACTTGAGTATTTGCAGCCGTGTTTTATAGGATAGGGGTGCAGACTGAACCCAAAAGCTTGTTGACCCATCAGTCCACTCAGTACATTGGCATGTTAGCCACTAAGCGCCTCCTGCTGGACTCTGAGGGTCGTGCGGTGAAGCCAATGCAAAGCGCTCCTGGCATGCAGGCTGTGACCAGTCACTAATGGAAGGTTCCTCACAGACACAGTGTATTATACAAACCTACTGTTAATAAAAGTCTGGCTTTCACAGGACTCTAGCATTCAGCAAGGTTGGTTTTCTTTGGTAGCTTTAACAGTACATTCCAGGAATCACAGGTAATTGGCCTACCTGTTTGCAGCAATGCTTTTAATCCAGTGCTGTTATTAAATGTTACTTTGCACCGTGTACATGCTATAATTGGCCAGGGTTATGCGTTATGCGCAAAAAAAAAATCATACAACCATGTTTACTGGCTGTGTGACTGTAAACAGTCCCCTCTGTAGTATTCTGGTTTGATTCTGTAAGCTCCTGCTGCCACCAGGCAGAGAGAACAGCTTATTCTAGAAATGGATTCTGGCGAAAACAATTACAATGTAGTAATCACAGAGTATCAGCACAAATACAGTTGCTTCTTTACAAAAGCAATCTTTTGAGACGTAGCTAAAATTTAATCTGTGGCATAGCCTTCTGCAGAGTCAGTGTTTTGCACACAGATTGTGCAAGAGATTGAGTTGCTCTACATTGCAGCTGCAGAGAACTCCAGGTGAGGGGATGTTTCCACCTAAATGCCCAAAGGCTTTCTTTCATTTGAATTCATTCACAATATCTTTTTAACAGAATGACATTGATGATGCATTAATCTTCATTAGACATTAAGTGCCTAATTAAAATAATTAACAGCTTAGCACATTTCAGTTATTGCGATTCAGGCTGGAACACAAACCAGCATATACAAGGCTACTCTAGGACTGAATTTGGGAAACCCTGTTCTTCGCCAATCTAAAATGTGAAACTGAATTGTACACCTCGTACACAACTACAGAACACGGTTCCAACATTATTTTAATAATAACAAATAGGGAGTTAACACATACATTTGTGTATAAAGTATAGACTGGATTTATCCTTCATAACAATGCAATTACACAGTGCAGTTACATGTAAGTGAATTCAGTGATTGCATTCACAGAAAGAAAAAAAATGCACCCTTGAAATGTTACATCATAAAAGAGAGGAGAATAACATGGGGGAAAAAATACCAAAGCAGTACACTCCAAGATCTGTCAGGGATTTAATACTATTCAATTACACATGAATAATCAATAATGAACCAAATATATCCGAATCCCCTACAGTTAGTTTTGCTTCAAGGAAAGTGTGCATTCAACAGTTAAGACCTCATATACTTTCAGTTGGAATTGGACTTTGTCCTGAAAGAAGAAAACAGTATAGCCCATAAACAAAAGGCCTGGGTCATTCCATCTGGATGTATGTAGCCTACATTATGGAGATGGCTCTGTGGTTGGCCACATGTTATGCAGCTTTCACAAACTCCAGGTTTTTGATTATATATATATATCAGTTTCAAATTTCACTTTCTGTGGAGACAGACTTTCATAAGAGACAGTAATCACAGAGGAGTTAATCTGGCATGAGTGTCTAATTTTCCACAGGAAAAAGCATAAATTTGATGTAAAATTACATAATACAATCATCACTGGCCTTTGAAGCACTGAATCTAATGCACAGCAATCTAATTAACTGCAACTGGAAAATTCCTTTTAAATGATGACATGTGAGATGCCACATTAATGCATACTTCATGATGTTTGTACAAAGCAAAAACAAAAGAATTCTAAAGAGCACTTAGATGACGTGAAGTTCCAAAGCAAATTCAATGCATAATGCATAATGAGAGTCATATGGAACATCTCTATTTGATCTGCCAATATGAATGTAAGAAAACCTACCCTATGCACATATACCATGTATGTTTACCATTTTAAAACACATCCCACTGCTCACCCACTGGGACACGTAGACATTTGCACACCCTACAGCAGTGTGCAAGCAGACACACCCTACAGCCCACCCTCCATGACATAAGCGCTGTAGCTCACACAGGGTATCGTACAATACACACACACACACACACAAACGCTGTAGCTTTGTCAGGGCGACAGGAGTATACTGTAGCACATGGATCCAGGCTCCACCACCACTGAACCTGCTTCATGTTCATAACCTGTATATCAAGGTTGCTCGCAGCTTCACAGAGATGAAAATGACAGAATTAAAAATGATTTAAAAGAGCAATTTTGCATCGGCCTGTTGCACTCTGGATTATTGACATGGCCACAAAAAAGCACTGGAGAGGTGGTGAGCAGAGTGAGCTTCCCTGCCATCACTCAAGACGGGAAAACTTGCCCTTGGAAAGCAAACAAGCTACTGAGAAATAAATCATGAAGGCAAGGGCGGAGTGTGTGTGTGGACGCGGGGGGAGGGTTACGGCGAGAACAAGCAGTGTAACACCTGCGGTGATCAAACCCAGCCATCACCCAAATAAATCCAGGATGTCAATACAGCTTGCACTGCTGCAACCTACAAAGAGTGTATTAGTTCCAAGCTGAAAAATGTAACCAGTCAAGATTAGAGACTATGAAATGATGAAATTCCCTACTGAAAACAATGTAATACCAAACTACAGGGCACCATCTCATCTTCAGATGAAGGTCAAGGACAAAACATGTAGTCCCCTTTACACAGAATCTGCTATGTTAGATAACAGCATGCTTTTCCTGCTTTGCCTTCACTACAAATTCAAGAATGTCTCTACATTTTCAAAAAGTAACATTTTGCACACGATACATCAAGCAGAATGAAAAAGAGAACTGCATGACTGTTATTGCAGCGATAGCATGTGTGCACAGACACACATTTCAGAGTCAGCAGGAAGTCTTACATGCCTGAATGTACCAAGTCCATGAAAATATCTACTCTGCACAAAACCTGCTGGCCAATCATTATAGCAGAACGGCATGTTACTGCCTCCTTAGCACACATATGTTATCTTATTTATGGCGCTGTAACAGACATGTAGAGATATGCTAATAGTGGGGTGATTTCACTCAATTTCTTAGGGACTGGAAGCCAGGAATAATACTAGTATCTATGAAGACAAACACTGAAGACAAATATGTGCAAAACAGTGAGGAAAATGAGTCCTTTTATTAATGTTGCTCAGTTCAAAGAATCAACCCTCCAGAGTTATATCACTCAAAATGATCTGATTCTACGAGTAACAAAATGGCCCTTTCCTTGCGTCACACACATGGGAAATGGCGCCATCTACTGCTACTGCGTGTACACTGAATTATAAAGCACAAGAAGTTCACCTAGTTACATTTGCACAACGCAAGTGGTCATCACTGTTTAGTTTTTCCATTAAGAAGCTGAGCAATTGAAATAAAAAAGTTATAGTTAGGCTGATTCTTGTTTTCCTTGAGGTTAGTCAGAGTCAAAAACATCATTACTTTCAGTCTAGGTAAATGGGGTAGGCTGTCCATTTCCTCAGTAAACAGTTACTTGATTTGGGAAGGTTGTAAACAAACAGCACTCCACCCTTCTCCCGGAAATTGCTTACTAGATCCATCTGAGACATCCGAGTCAGGAAACAAACACAGAGTGCTCACTCCCATGGAGGAATGTAACAATGACTGACTGGAGATGACAAGTTCACGAGTTGTGACAGAACTCATCCAAAATTCTTCAGCATGCAGTTCTCTCATATGCAAAGCACCAAAATGCAATGTTTCAACTTGCAGGATGAACATAGTCTTAAATGCTGCACCTTTTTTTATTCAGAGGGCAAGAAATGTCTTTTTTTTTTTAAAGGATGAGAAATGTGCAATGTTCTTCTTTTACTTATGAATGATGATGCCCAGACACTTGATAAATATGCTCTTCTGACTGTTTCATTGAGAAAAGGGCAATTACAGCATACACCTGGGAATTCAGAGAGTACAGATGCTTCAGACACCAAAGGTGCTCAAGGTCTGAATAAAATCAGCAAGATTCTCTGGTATGGTTCTTTCTCACTGGAATGCAGAAGAAAATCAGTCTCACCTTCCACCTCTAATAGATTATTTATAATCACCTTTCAGGACCCATAGGCATTGGGAGTCTTAAAACAGGAAACCCTTCTAAAATCTCTCTAAAGAGGCGGCAAGATGCATAAAGCGAGCAAGTGCAGACCATTTGTTTTCCAGCCTGTTCAGATGTAATTTAATTAGCATACCGGTGGAGGATTCATCACTTAGCCCTTTGCCAACACCAAAAGCTGATCTCAGCGTCTTTCTCACACCAACAGCTGGATTCCCAAAGTAAGCCTGCCAAAACTCAAAGAACCTTTTCACACATTTTTTTTTTTTTACAACCATCAGGCATTAGCTCACGGCAAGTTACTCCAGCGGAGACACCAATATGAAATAGCTCATTTCATAATATGCACCAGTGCCAACGCTAATTAAATTAGTTGACTGTCTGAGAACAAATGGCCTGGTCCAGTAGACACAATTTACAGAGTGAGTTCATTTAAATGTGTGGCCACACCTGCCCTTAGTACAGCAGAAACAAAGGGTTTACTGCCATATTCCAGGAAGTACGCAGTCCAGTTGAATCAGCATAAGTCAGGACACTGTACAGAATGCAGGTTGAGCAATAAATTTGTTTGTCTACATTGATGAAGCTAGACAAGATAGCACTGGAACACGTAAAGTTCATGACTTGATGTTTGTCTTAGTATACGAGCGAAAGCTTGTGCATATTATATGCTGCTGTCCAATTCCAATATAACAAAAGTAATTTTGTCACCTTAGGGCAAATATGAGTATAAAAAAGTAGCTATGAGCAGTGGCTTGATACAGTCCCGTGAAAAGCATTTTCCCCCTTCCATTCAGTGTGACAAATATGCAATAATAGAAATCAGGAAGGGGGCAAATAATTTTTCACGGCGCTGTTATAATGTAATGCCGAGAGGGAAAAGCCTAAAATACCTTCCAATTACATGGTATACATTTTCAGAAATGTATAAATGATACATTAGAAAGTATGGTATTTGTCACTGAAGGAAGCTTTGAGGAAAGGAATAGGTACTTTTTGTAGTGAACCTAGCAATCTCTGCTGCATATTTTTTCTAATTCTGAAGGCACACTATGCACTTTTGCACTGCTTTCAGGTTTGTAGGAAGATTGGGCACATTTAACAATGTAGTGTTGTGTGTTAATGGACATACGCCAGTGACAAAGAACATACTGTATGAGAAGTATGTACAATTTTATTTTTTTCCATCACCACTTTGGTGCAGGAAAATGTTTTACTCAGGACACCTTATTAATTTATCACAATTCTGCATCTCTGTGACAAACACAAGGCATTTCCCACAGTATTTATGTAGTACACCATTAATATAGTGATATAAATCCAGGACATCTACAATGGAAATAGCTGAGTTAGACATAATAACAACCAATTATATGACGAAATTCGCCAATATCAGTAATTATACTGAAACAACTGAAGTCTATATTCTTCAGAATGCAAACAAGGTGACCTCCATTCTTTGAAAGGAGGATACAAAAAAGTCAACAATTGGCCCGAGACCCAACATTTAGATGCCAGAATAGCTAATGAGGCTTCACTGGCAAAATATAGTCATACCATTATGTTTTTAAATTATCACCAACAAAAAAATACAAATGTTGTAATTAAGTGGTAGTTAACGAACAAACTGCAATTATTTCCACTGTGGATAAACCCACTTCAATGTTCATGCATACGTCACCTGTTCTGCATGTAAGACCGTGCAAATACAGTAAGTTTCCAAACATAAGAAGATTGTGACTAAGTTCAATGTCTCATTTCAGTGATATATACAGAATAAACTTTTGACTTCCATCGAACATTGTTTGACAATTGGCTATATCAGTAAAGAACAAAACGGGAAGATAAAGCCCTTTAACGTGTGACAAGAAGGACTATCCCATTTGGCGACATTTTGATAAACTTGCGGGCTATATATTGGAGCATTAAATAACAAACAAACATTTTACAGCACAGTAAATAATGGTACAGCATAGAGCAAATGCTTTATTTCACAGCTGGAAAGTGGCAGATGTCTGAGACATGGCGTTGTAAATGAAGGTATTGTTGAAAGGTACAAACTGGTGTGTGATAATTTTGATAGCCTCCTGAGCAGCAGATCCTAAATAAAAATTTAAAAAAACTTTTTAATCCACCAAAATGTATTTCAGAAGTTTATAAAATATTACAGTATACATCAGACTAAAGTAAAATATTCAATACACATTATTGTGATGATACACAGGGGTTGGACAAAATAATGGGAACACCTAATATACAAACATTTAATAATGTACAAACCTTAAGTAACTAGTTAAGGGGTATGGCCACCCTTCACCTTTAGAACTGCTTTCGTCCTTCTTGGAATGCTGTCATACATGTGCTGAACTGCATGTCATGAGATACCAGACCATTTTTCAAGAATGAAAACCTTCAGTTCTTTGAGGAAAATGTCCCTGTCATAAATGCCAGCCCTGACATAAATGCCAGCTTCCTTTATTTTGTCCAACCCCTGAACAAATGTGCATATCCTCCTGAAACCCGGCAGAAAAAAAGTTAAAATACTTACATTTTGTGAGAAAATACAAGTGCCTTGTGTTCCAGTGAAAATCTTTTCAAAAATATTATTTTAATTTTACTGAATGTTTCTCATAGTGTGGGTTTCAACAAAGTAGAATAATCCTTGAGATCAAGACTTAAGACCAGAGACTCATGTCCCCTATAGGGGAACAGCCATGTCTTTGGAGGAAATACACTATATGACCAAAACTATCTGGACACCCCTGGGGCTGTCATGGTTTGGGCTAGGCCCCTTAGTTCCGGTGAAGGTAAATCTTGATGCTACAGCATATATTGACATTCTAGACAATTATGTGCTTCCCCAACAGTTTGGGGAAGGCGCTTACCTGTTTTAGCATGAAAACACAGGCACACAGCAAGGTCCATAAACAAAAGGTTTTTTGAGAAAGGTGTGGCAGAACCAGACTGGCCTGCAGAGCCCTGACCTCAACCGCATCCAACACCTTTGGGATCAATTGGAAAGCCAACTGCGATCTTAATCGCCCAATCAGTGCCCAACCCTAGTAATGCTCTTCTGACTGAATGGAAGCAAATCCCAGAAGTAATGCTCTAACATCTAGTACAAAGCCTACCCAGAATAGTGGAGGTTGTAATAGCAGAATAAAAAGGGTGGAACAACTCCAAATTAATGCCCATAGTTTTGGATGAGATGTTAGATGTCAGGTGCCCACATACTCTTGGCCATATAGTGTATCTGTTTCAACAAGTAATCCATGGACTCAGATGTTTTCTGCCTTTGCAATAATGTAACATTAAGCCCCAGTAAGGTCTTTTATTCAGACTCAAATCTCTAGTACAGAAGACAAATGACTGAAAAGGTCTTAAAGAGGCTGATGCCACCGATGGGTGCAGACTCAAACACACATACAAGTCCGACAAGACTTACCTCCCAAGAAAGATGCTACTGTGTGGGGTTCAGCAGCACCGTAGCGACAGCTGTAAGGATATGTAAATACCATACATTTAGAAAGTATGTTAAACTGCCTGATTCATTATATGCCTGATCCGTACCTCTTTCACATGCTCTCACACAATAATTATACAGATACAAACTTATAAAGGATGTAAAAGGCAGATTGTTGTTAAACCAGATGTACAGTACACCATTTCCAAAAAAAAGGTTTTCGGTCCAGTAAGGACGCTGCTTTTTTAAAAACTTACAATTCATGTACGTAGTCATCTTTTACATTCACATTCAGGCCATATTCCTGCAGCAAGCCGTTCACACACAACTTCAGCTGGCCAATGTCTTCTTCAACCTGATAATTGTAGACGCCTGTGGAGAACATGCGTGTGCTTAATTTATAGGCTGAATACATTAAGACATTCCTCAAAAGGTGTCCTCAGGGAAATAAGAATTATGTAATGTTACCAAGATAAATCCATTAAGCCACAGGTTAAACAGGGAACAGAGTATGAGCCATTATACGCCTACATTTAAAAACAATCAACATGACTGCCACATATATAGCCAAATTAACAAAAGCTTTTGTAGGTTTGCTGGTCAAATACCAAATGTCACACTGCCACTATATCCTTAAGCAAGGTGCTCCATTTCCTCAAATGCACAAATGTATACATGCAAAAAACAAGTTGGCTAAATGGAATACAGGAAGATGCTAATCAAATATAATACAGTAATCCTGTCCTGGTAAAACGGATAAGAATGAACAGCGAGCCGTATTTGGCATTACCTGGATAGCGGGAGTGCTGTTGGTAGAAGCGATCCACCGAGCGCAGCATGAGGTAGAGCACCATCTCGCTGTCGGGGCTGTCCATGCAGGAGGCTGTGGGCACAATCGAGACACCAGAGCTTAGCCGCATTACTCCCCATCCCTCCATCCACTGAGTCGGGCCCAGGGCCAAGAGCGGGGCTCACTTACTGATCTCGTCCTTAAAGAAGGAGTCCATGCTGTACTCCTCAGCTAGCGACCGGCAGCTCACCGCTCTCAGAAAAGCTGAATTCTTACCTGCAAAACAAACCACCCGCTTTTGCTTTTCAAGTCATACCGTGAGCATATCTGAGGCGTTTGATTATATTTTTGTACAGTGGAGTCTGGGAAATCAGCAAAATCATGTTAAATCATGCCTGCACTGGTTATTTACTCCAACAGTAACCACAGTCTACAATAATTACGGTAGGCGGATTAATTTCACTCACATCTGGTGAAAAACATTCCTGTGAACAGCATACCCAGCACACGCCAGTACTGATTTCGATTTCACCAAATTGCACTTAAATTAAAGCTGAATACAGATCTAAACTCTGTTGCTAAATTCCTTTGATACCACATTTACCATTTTGGTTTTCATTATTAGTTCTTTAATACAGTATATTGTTCTCTTGTTAATAGGAAATGTGCAGTTAAAGGTACTTACAGAAGAGCTTAATGTCTTGTTCAGAAATGCTTTCTGTTGGCTTAAGTAAAAATAAATAGAATTAATTCAAACAGTAATCAATACTATTCTGGCCTTTTATTTCATTAGAATGTGCAACATAAACAACTGCCAAAGATTAAAAATCACCATCTCTACATCGGGAATATTACATTGGAAAACATGAATACTGTAAAAATAAAGTTAGATTACATAACCTTAAAACAGTATGCTACACACATACCTTTCCAACTGACTGCAACAGAGATTCCACATACTTTGACACAACCATGGCATCTTGCATTGCCTTCTCTCTGTAACTGAATACAGACAAGTGCAATCATGTATGGGACTGAAATGATATTAGCTCCTGTTATCCACAGGGATTTACAATAAAGTCAAATTAAACAAGAACAGAATGTTGGTGCTGGCTACATACTTGTGCAACATAGGTATTAGTTCATTACTAATGATTTGTCCATCTTAGGAGAACACGAGTACCCATAATGATTTGACCTACATGCTCTGGAGTTTGATGAATTTCTCAGAGTCAGCGATCATGTCTGGGATGGTGCCTCTCACAGGCAGATTTCCTGCACCCTCATTCTCCACAAACTCCTTCACCGCCCGGGCCATCACCCAGAACGCCGCCGTCTGCAGATGCAAAGAAGCGGGATGCAAACAGCTGTTTATGTGACAGACATTAACGCAGCATTACTGTGGAAGTGGTGGAGTGCAAATGGAAACAGACACAGCTGCACAGAGCGCTGATTAACACGAATAAAAGGGAGGATCATGCAAAAAGAAGAAACAGGAAGCTGACAAAAATCAATATCTGCAGTAGTTTCTTTGATGAGCCAGCCTCACCTGAGACGTAATGTTCTTGCACTGCTCCCCATTGAAGAGATCCTCTATTGCACTGGGGATCTGTGAGACAGAGGGCAGTATGATTAGAAACCAATAATATAAACCAACAGTCATTCCTGCCCCTCCAGGCTGCTTGAGGGAGGACTCAAAGAGAGGGGAAACGCCACCTTGGTGGGATTCAGGGCCGTGTTCACATTCTTGATTGCCTCGTCAAAGTTCTCCTCATCTTCAGGAACTCCGTTATCATTCTTGAGGATTCCTGAGCAAATGCAACAGAGAACTTGGAGAACTACACTGAGATGTCATGGGAAACACTGGTAATAAATAAGATTGACATGCAAGTACCATGCCTAGTGTGAGAATACAATATATTGTTTTAAAACTAAACATCGCACCATGTGCTCATACATACCACTTCAAATGTAAATGAAAGCTTAACGATCAATAATCTTTGAAGGATGCTGGCTGTACCTTGCCGAATAAGCTGTCTGAATGCTTCCTTCTCTTTGTAGTTCTTCGGTAGCTGAAAATTGTGCTGGGAAGGAATATGTTTTCCACATTATTACTTATGAAGGTGTAATTTTTAATACTGAGCTTTGACCACGCTACATAATACACAAGCAGGACAGTACAAATCCACAAGTTCTCTTCTCTTTCTCAACATTCAACATGAATTAGTAGTAAAGTAATTCAACCTCAATTATAAATGAAAAAATTACCTCACTGAACCATTTTTCAAGATACTTAGCGACGATGATTATCCATGGCGTATGGCTATGATCCTGTGGCAATGGAAATAAGAAAGTGAAAAATAATATTTAGATTTAAAACAACATAACACAAGGAATTATATCTCTAACTAACTAAAACATGGACCACAGAGTAAACATTGTTGGTGCTTTCATGAATTAACTTAATTAAAAACAGAACACAATGAAAGGGTACACTATCGAGGGAAGATTCAGTACTTCCAAAAACCATACAGGAGCGTGATCTACAGTGTAGATGCTGACACTGAACAGACATGACATCACCACAGACTGATCCCCTTTTTGTGCAGTTCATTTACAGATAAACTTCAGTATGTTTTATTTAATACTATATAAATATCACACAATAATTTCCAAATGGTCTGAGACGGTCCTTCAAAAGTGGTCTCAGTTCGAGTTCTCCAATTTACCCCCAAGTGCATTTATGTCACTATTATAGGATTACCACATGCCTCCAAACAAACAGGACCACACTTGTATTTAAAACACACAAACAACCAAGGTGTGATACTCATATGGACTTCTGTTCAATTAGCGGTACAATATATTAT
Source organism: Anguilla rostrata (assembly GCF_018555375.3). NCBI lineage: Eukaryota > Metazoa > Chordata > Actinopteri > Anguilliformes > Anguillidae > Anguilla > Anguilla rostrata. The sequence continues at coordinate 21,984,815 of NC_057948.1, forward strand.
TTCATATTTATTTTTCCATATTATTTCAGAAAAGGGAACAAAAAAAAAACAGACCTTTTTTCCCATATTATCCAGGTCATAATTCTGAATGTGATTGTTCAGCTCAGCAAATGGGTGGTCCAGCCTCAAGTCTTCCAATGCATTGTCTGGATGAGATTCAATGACTAGGGGAAAAATGCAGGATCAATCAGCACTACCATAAAACCACCATACATACAGCATCTGATGTAATTCCTACCAAACTGGACTGAATTACAACTGAAACAGACGCACAATCAAAATTCAGACTTCCCATACCTGTGTGTTCTTGCACCACTAGTCTCATGTACCCAACGAGGCCATACGTCCTACACAGCAGAAAGGGCACTGCGCCACTCCACAAAACTGCCCCCAGTCTAAGAAATGTGCTGCGGGAGAAAACAGGAAACAAACTTTTCAAAAACGTAAATACACAGATGGCAGGAATAACAGAATAAAAACACGCCTCAACAAACTAATGTCAGCAATACATTCCCTGGTTACAGAGGAAAGTGTGTCCTACCTCTCGGGGAGCTGAACGCCAATCACCAAGCTAAACCTGTGGAAGAACTCCGGGTCATTGTCCAAGAGCTTGTCTGGAGTCTACAGAAGAAATGGCCAAAATGCACATTACATTGCCACATACAAGGCAACAAAAAACCTGTGACAGTTAAGAACAATAAGAACACATATTTTGTTTATTATGTTTTCCATTTGATCATTGCTAAATATTCATTTTTAGAAATGTAGAATCACACAAGAGCCCCTTTTTATCTTGTGCCAATGTTCACATTTTAACTGTTAAACATAAATTATCCTGGTCTCATTATCTCCATGCCACACAGTCTATAGTGGATTTCACTGTTAAGGCAAAGTAAGAAATATGTGAAGAAGATATCAATTAGGCTATCATTTTACTTGTCAATGGATGTTGGACATACAGAGGATAGGTTCACTAATCAGTTCAATCACAGTTCCTTTCACTTTCATAAATTTGAATAACTATTTTACATCCATATTTGAAGTGACAAGCCTTCAATTAAAATAAAACATTTTTACTTAAATGTGCCATAGGAGAACCTTTCCATATCAAAGTAGCATATATCCCACAAAACATCAATGGAATATAAAAACTGATGAGCTTGAAATTACAAATTGGTGCTTGAACTTGTTTTATGGCAGTTCAAGGATTTCCTTCCATAAGTTTCTACATACCAGCAAGGGATCTATTTTGTCAGGCATATTTTAACTGTCAATGCATTAACAGCCAGTAAACACAGGGGACCATTACACATCAGTCACTGACCTCCTCGACAAAGTTTCCAGATACGTCACTGTTCAATTCCTGTAGGAGCTCTGTGGCAGCCTGGGCACGATTCTGAAAAAACAGAAGAGTTTACCTTTTCTTTATGCCATGCTGGAAGGGTTATGCATTTTATGAATCAAATACAAGTCAACATAGCTTACCTTTCCAATGCTGTTGTTACTTAGAAAAAAGCTGCAATCAAAGGTTTCCATTATTAACATTGTATAGTTATGCAGTGACATTTTTATAGATTTACTGCAGTAAAATTATAAATAAACTGTATTAATATTAATTCAAATTTTAATAACTTGCTTCTCTTTTAAAAATACATTTTTAATCAAAATTAAGGTTTGCCAAACTCCTTAAGGAAATAAGACATTTAACTTTTTTGCCTATACCAAAGCTTTATAAAACAAGTAAATTAATAAAATATTGCAATTCACTTGTTTCCAACATCTTCTCCAGAGACTTTGTGTCCATCTACAATGGTGAATGCGCCAATGCCTGAGGGAGGGAAAGTATAAACTCATTGAAAAATCAATCATCAATTCAGCCCTGCTGTCAGGTACACTGCAAGCTTATGTGGTTATGGATCAGACGCTGAGCACTGCATTACAATAACAGTCGAATAAAAAAGGAGCAGTTGTTTTTTTTTTTAATTTTAAAATAAGACATCTAAGCCTTTGTAACGCTGAAAATCTCTTACCTGGAAGCACCAGGTTTTTAAGAATTTCGGTCCCAGAAACTGTAGCATTGATCAAACAAACATGAGCATTTTCTAACGCTTCTTGTCCATGATCACCCCACAGTCTGAAAAAGAACACCGGTACAATACTGAGACAATTCTTCAGTACATAACCATAGTACATTTTCATCCATTTACCCAGCGACAATGAATGTGGTCACAAACCATATTAGTTTGTTATCTAGCCTTACAAATACCTTGCGATTGTGTGAACCCTTGGTCTGTTTTAGTTATAGATTGAAGTATGAAGGTGTATAATATGCATTTATGTACACTAGTTTTGTTGACTCATGTTTTGTACCCGGTGCACGAGAATTTTCCCAATCTATGACGTCTTATTGCTGGCGTGCTACACAGCGGATTTGCTTTGTTTAGGAAATAAAGATTTAGCTTAGTATTCGTTGACGTGCATGGACAACCAGGGCATTAAATCGCAAACAGGAAAATTAGTCAGTGTTTGGTAATCACTACAACTACGGCCTACCGGCATCCCAAATTACGTTTTCGTTAGCTAGTTAGCTAACATGAGACGGCTAGCCTATATAGCGAGCATGAACGTCTATTTAGAGGAAACGACTGAAAGGACGCTGATGGGCAAAAGACTAACGTTAGCTACGTTAACCTAGCCAGTGTAGCGTTAACATACTTCTGGGTGCCTGGTATTTATAGTGTGGGATTCGATAGCTACCTGAGCTGTCGATCGTATTTCTGCTCTTTTGACGTTTTTCCTTTAAAATTGTCTGCCATGCTCATTCTCAACAGCACAACTCCTTGCTAACTGCAAGTTTGGGAGCTACAGGGCTAACGAGCTATCAGCTCACGCAGTTGTTCGCCTTTGCATATTTTATGCTCCTGTCTGTAGCGGATCTAGGAACAGTTTAACAAACCCGCTCCTGACGTAACTCATTTTAAGCAAATGCACAAACTGATCCAGAATCAGTAAATGGGACAGGATATAGGCACATCCCGGCTGCAATTCCAATTGGTTGACAGCAGTGACGAGGATTCACCATAGAGTGATTGACTTGAGACGAGGAAATGATTTCGGTGCACTGCTTATATAAAAGGTGCACTGTCGTTACACATTTAACCACCAGGGCAACAAAATAATTTGTTCGCAAAAATAAAATCGCGACGCTTAAACGGCCGCCTTGTCGTTTCATCGCAGTAATGCTGTGATAGTACTGACTTTCAGAACAATGGGGTAAACACAAATATATGTTCTGTTTAGCATGCGCAAAACTCTTGGTAGGACAACTCGATAGCTCAGATGAAACGTCAAAAACAGTTACCTAAATAAAACGTTTATGCAGAAAAAATAAATAAATACAAAAAATGGCAATGCAAGTATGCACTGATAGGCTATTTTCCCGGGGGACTGAAAATAAAAATAGATGGTTGCTTAGATGTCTTTGCATGAAATAAGGATATGTGAAACGAAATTAATCCTCCTGAATAAGAAACCACCAACGAACATTTCAAAAGCATTACTGCCTAGAATGCAGACTGAGAATTAGACGTAGGCCTATTAGTGGCGCTAATAGATGGGAGGAGAATTAAATTAGAATTACGACTCATTTCTTGCAGCTTGGACAGCCCATAGTGTCTCCACCTTCGTCCCATTTAAAAGACTGCCATTTCAGTCCGGGAGTGGGCCTGTTTTATTTCTGTCCCGCGATACAGACAGTGACTTGGTTGTTATTAGCTTACCTTCCCAGTCACAGAGAAAGTGTGAGAGAATTCTCACGATGACTAGTAATTGTTGGGGGTATGGAGAAGACGACGGTAAGATGAGTCTGTGTAAAATACAATAGACTAGTTGGCTCTGTGAGTATCTATTTTTTTTAAATGAATAAACTGATGTTAGGACCATCAGACAAAGAAACATATTGTAATTTCTAAAAATAAATAAATAAAAAAGTTAAATAGTCGATTATACTTTAAATTGGGAATTTGGAAGGATCTGAATGTGCGTTGGAGCTAAATTGCAGCTAATGTCATAAGATTGGCATACAAAGGTTGCCATCAGAATCTAAGTTTGTGTTTGTTCCATATTTATACATGCAATTCAGGATATGAATATAAATTTGGTTTATTAAAAATCATATAGATTCTTTCTAGAACACAATCAAAATTTTGAAGCGACTGATTGTTTGATTTAGACTTTAACAACCCCAATCAGTATAACATCTGAGGAAAATGACAAAAAATGTTCAAGACTTTCATTATTCATTCATTACATTCATTTGGCAGACGCTTTTATCCAAAGCGACGTACAAAAAAAAAACTAATCAACTTTCAACTAATCTTTATTGGGAAAAGTGTAGTGTGGATCTTTTCAACCCCCCCCAGTTGCCTGTGACGTTTGGGACTTAGAAATGACAACTTAAATCCATGTGCTCTTTCAGATCTGACCCATTTCATAGGAGGGTTTGCATATGTGGGGAAAAAGCTGACATGAGCATGAGCTGATGATTTTCCTTTCTCCCAGGTCCCTTCTTTTGGCACAAAGGCTACCCTATTGCCCAGGGAAACCGGCAGTCTCCAATCAACATCGTTACCTCTGAGACTGTGTATGACTCTAGCCTGTCCCCGCTCATTGTCTCATATGAGCACTGCACCTCCATCAGCATTTCAAACAACGGGTGCTCTGTGGCTGTGGAGTATGCGGATACTGAACAGGGGCCAGGTGAGGCTTAAGCATGGGTGAACTTTCACGCTTGGGGCAGAAGGGAAGTGTATTCAGCAGTATTTGCAGAAAATGTTTCATTGATTGTTGGGCTGACCTTGACCGAGATACAGTGACTAGACTGTCTGTAGTAGCAAGTCAGTGCAGTTAATGGTGTTGATGATATGGTGCTGGAGGTGGCTCTTCTGACACCTGATCTCTGTGCAGTAATTGAGGGAGGCCCTCTAAGCGATGCCTACAGACTGAAGCAGTTCCACTTTCATTGGGGTCACAAGGATTATCATGGTTCTGAGCACACTGTTGATGGGAAGACTTATGCGTCAGAGGTAAGGATGACTCTGGTCATCTGCACATTCAATGTTTCTGGGCAGAAGGGACCTAGCTTGAGCCTGGCTTTGAACAGCAAGTTCCTAAGTCTGCTGTGTTACTTCCTCCTACAGCTTCACCTGGTCCATTGGAATGCTTCCAAGTACCAGACATTCAGAGAAGCAGCAGCAGCTTCTGATGGCCTTGCTGTTCTTGGAGTCTTCCTAGAGGTGGGTCTGATTTCTATCTGTTGGAGGGGCTATAGTTTCATTCTGGCCATGTAAGCAGCTGACATTCCAATCAATACAAACATTCACATTACCAGAATAGGCTAGACACGAGTATTCCAATAATGAAAACATTTAAAGGCCTATTCTGAAATGAGCATGTCCAGGACTGTGTGCACTACTGCACTCTACACAAATTAACAATTTATTGTGCACAAACTGCAAGGCCTCTTAACAATTAAATTAGATTATTGTATTCTACAACTACATGATTGTTGTAGTTTTGTATAATTGGGAATATTTTAGTCATTAAATGACTTGTTGAGACTTTCCAGTGTTTGAATAGGACAATTGTAATGGGCTCAATTTAAGACGCTGTTTTGGCACTTTGCTGCCGTATTGTAATTCAGGTTATAAAACCAGCTTATTAACAGTTATTTTAAATAATTGCTGTTGGGTGACTAATCACCTGGTTTCCTTATCGTCTTTGTCACTGAAAGAACTGTTGCCTCCTTTTGTAGGCTGGGGAGGAACATCAAGGTTTACTCAAGATAACGGATGCTTTGAATATGGTAAAGTTTAAAGTAAGAGCAATTGCATATCATATGTTGTAAATTTCTGAGAAGCAATTGACTTGCCTGTTTTCCACAGATCTTCATACATACCATTAGTAATGCTCTGTATAAACTAAACACAGCACAGTTGGGTCAACCAGGAAGATGTCAGAGTAATACAATTCTGAGATGGTACAAGGAGGGTACTTGAGGAGATTGGGTTCACCCTAAATCTAGGCCAAGCTGGTGGGAGGAAACTCAAATCAATGAAATTTCAGAAGCATGGGTCAGTGACCTTTTAAAGCCCTAATTTGTGCATCCTTGCTGCAAAAGGAATGAAGCAGAACTTGTACTAAAATTCAAACTGGTGTATTTTATTTGGGGGTAGAATTGTAAACTATAATGAACCCTCAATTTAACTGCCCTGAAGTGTGTCCATCTCAGGGTCGCACTGCAGACTTAAAGGAATTCAATCCAAAGTGCCTTCTTCCAAGAAATCTCAAGTACTGGACCTACCCTGGTTCCCTGACCACACCCCCACTCCATGAGAGTGTTATCTGGATTGTTTTTGAAGAACCCATTGAGGTGGCCAAGAAACAGGTGAGCAGGCCTGCTTTGGGTCCAAGAGGAACATAGTGGCTTGGCCTTAAATGCGGCTATACGAAGCTCTAAGCCTGATTGCATAAATGTTGTAGAGTAATTATGAAATCGCCGAATTTGGTGTAATGGTTCAGGTTACTATCTGGGAGCTGAACCTTAACTGCATTTGATTTAAAGTTTTAAAATGTGTATTGTGAGTTGCATTGTGCAGGCTGCGTTAAGCATAACTTGTGTGTTCAAATCAGGTAAAGTCTGTCACGACTCCCTTTTTCCAACAGATGGAAAAGTTCAGAATGCTGCTGTTCAGTCAAGAGGAGGAAGATGAGAAATTCATGGAAAATAACTTCAGACCACCTCAGCCACTGAAGGGCAGGCAAGTCTGTGCTTCCTACAACTAAAGGAAGACCTGGCCAAATATCATCTCTTAAATGACCAGCCAAATCTGGCCTTCCATTCAGCTGTGCAGGTTTGTCTTATTTGTTGCTCGGGCTGTCTTTATTGCTGACTGCCATAGGACTCCTGCTTTTGTCTGCAACCCTTTTCAGATGATGTATTCTGTTTTCACAGTAATAGAAGGGAGGGCTGCTGTGCTCGTGAAGGTCCTAATGATTAACAAGTGCAGCTGCAATGTTTTCCTTTGCTGCATTAATCCTTAAAGGAGGTCTGTGTTAGCTTTGTGACACTGCCCCATAGCTGATTCTGGACTTCTCCAATAAACAAGCAGGGAGTGATTTGTACCTCAGGGATTTGGTTGCGATTTGTCTTAAATTTATTTTTATGGAATTTGTAAATGTATGTATTAAACTTACTCTTTATTAAAGATGCCTATTTTGCAGATCTGTGCCTTCTGTGCAGATGAGTAATGTTGTCTTCCTCATATCCGTCCATTATCTATACCCACTTATTCCTGGTCAGGGTTGTGGGAGCAGGGTTGTGGCCCAATGCATGGTGGGAGCCTATCCCACCATGCATTGGGCAAGAGGCAGGAATGCACCCTAGACAGTTCGCCGGTCCATCACAGGGCACACACACCATTCACTCGTACTTGTAACAGTAATTTAACAGTTAACCTAACCTGCTTGTCTTTGGACGGTGGGAGGAAACTGGAGTACCCAGAGGAAACCCATACGAGCACGGGGATAACATGAGAACTCCACACAGAAAGGCCCAGGCCATGACTTCAACTAAGGACCTTCTTGCCACTGTACCATCGTGCTGCCCCTCTTCCTCAGGTTCATGCACTACACTGAATGTTTTGAATTATGCAGATATTGGACTAGTGGATCATTTTGATATTGAGTGATTTGCCTCAGTTTGCATTGTTGATATATAGCTGTTGAACCATTATTGCCACCCAATGGTATAATGGAGAATTGCATCTACAAACGTCCGATAGTACAAGGCCAGAAATGTAAGAAGTTGGTTTAAAATTCCTTCTGGATCAAATGTACTGTACAGAATGTCAAAACAACATAATGTCATTGTTTTTTGAGGGGCCCTGGAATCGTCCTAATCCCACCCCCATACAGCACCACTGACTGTGGGTGACGTTTCAGTAATGGTCCATAAGCAATACATACTTGCAGTATGATTTCCTTGCTTTATGATCATGTAACAAAGTTTTGTTTTAAAGCACATTTCGACCTTATGTACTGAAGAAAGGTGTAAAATTACCAAGCTGTATAAGAATCTGCTCAGAAATGTACAGAGAGAACAGTAGTTTCAATTTAACATTACGCCTTTGTTTTTAAAATTTGCCCTGACAATTAGGATTGTTTGAACACCTATGACAAGTACTGTGACATGAGGCATCCATTGGTTACTTCTCATACAGTGAAAAGGGTCAAATATGCAAAGAGTTAGTTCTTCTGATTTATTTTTTCATAGCATGACTGGCTTTCCTGGAACAGCAGGTGCTCAATGTAGCCTGAAAGTGTGTTGACACTGTGGTGTATATTCAGAGCCTGAGATTTCCATTTACAAATAAACCCATGGCTCATTTCACAGCTTCTAAACACTCACTAATGAAGACAGTGGAAAGATCCCTGCTGTTTACTCAGATCCTGCACTCTGAACAATCCGCTTCTCCAAGCGGGGGCTCCATAACCTCCAAAACAAGGGGTGCCCATCACCACTATCGTTTAGCTACAGACCACCATATCTATACCTCACAAACAAGGCAGCACAGTCCCAGTGCATCATTAGTTCATGATGATCTTGGATACATTCAATGTCTCATTTTGGGTGTTGAGAAATTAAGTAGAAAAACCCATTCTAATGCATTCTGAATTAGTATTATCTTGGTAAAATAAATTGTCCATGCACCAATACAAGTGTATTTATTTTTAGAGACCAATAACAAAATGGTTCAACATGTATTGGATTTTGAAATTTGAATTTGAGGGAAACAATGTAATTCAATAAGGATTCAGATCTACAGATCTCAACTGGTTACTTACTGGTGCATATTGATAGAGAAAAACAGCATTTTTAATCCCTGAATTTGTGCATAGTTTTCTAAGACAATTCCATAACCAAGAGAAATCTACAGTTGTCGGTCTGTGGCAGTTATATGGTTTTGTGGATTTTATTTTGTCTATAAATGACTGTAAGTTCTTACATTAACCCTATTTAAATCTGCAAGGTAACTTCAGCACATGGCACCAAGTTTGATCGAATGTTCCTCAGTTTATCCACCACATCAGTAAAACATCAGGAAACAGGCCATTATACCACACTGCTGATTTGTAACCTAAGAGGTACCAGTAATTATCTTCTTAATCATGTTTTAGATTGCTATTTTGTTTTGACATACCATGCAAAACCCTCAGCACTTACATAGCAGGAACTAGAATTGTTTAAAAATAAGCTGCATAGAACATGTTTAACTGAAAGTATCAAGCATAAATTCTGTTACAAGCTCATTTGTAAATACTTGTTAATTTGTAAATCCACCATATTGCTTACTGTATGTATGATATACTCCCACCCCCAGATGCTTGAAATGTATCCCAACCTTTTTCATTTGGTAGCCTTTTATTTTATACACTGGAACCATTGTTATGTTGGGATGAAAATTCATAATAGGATGTGAAAGCGAAAACATGGAGATGAGGCTTTTCAGTAAGCTGGAAGGCTTTAAGGTGCCTGACAAGTAGGATTACAGTACTGCGGGGTGACAGTAACGAGATGAAGACATTGGTACGAAAGATAGCTATACTTTGCATGAATTGTAAAGAAGTATTGCATTTATTAGGCATGCAAAGCAAATAATTATTACAGTAATTCCTGAATAAACACGATTATCAGGACTGAACCATGAATTTTTGTTCCCTTGCTGTATACAGTGGCCACAAACAACAATTAAAATCTTACGGTATTTTTTGTTTTAGAAAAAGTATTCCACCGACTTGAGAAAATCTATAAAAAGTACTTTCATATAATTGCACAATATGCTGAGGTTTATTCAAGGTTTACAGATGCTGTTTCAAAATGTTCTCTAGCTGGCTGGCTGGCAGTAGCCCTACCATTACAAATCGGATGGCACTGAGTGACTAGATCAATTTATGAACAAAACTGTATAGTATAAACGTGTTCCTCCAATCACAGAATACGGGGCGGTGCTTTATTACCATGCTATAATACCGAAAGGAACCTGATAGCACGGAAAAGAAAAGCCGGGTGCACACAGTTTACGAAAACTGAATCTTCGTGGTAAGCTTAAATGCAATCGGGTGTTAAATAAGAATATGTAGGTTTATATACCGTAGCAATAACCAGCAGTTCATCATGCATTTTACTTCGGATTATAATTTATAGCTGTCTATGGCGGGTTATTTGACGCAACAACTGTAATGTAGCTAACCTGCAAACTGACATCAGCGCACATTAGCAAGCAATCGACTTTATACAGTTAATTTAGCTACATGTGTGAATCAAACAGAACAGCCTGGGCACTGATTAAATGATTGATTAAATAATTATAGTTTGCTTGAAAGTTACCTGTTTATTTGTCGTTTTCTTGTAATATTTTGATGAATGTTACGAATCTAACGTTAACTAACTATGCGGTGCCCCTGTACTTGTTCTAGGTTAGCTATTATAGCTAGCCAGAAATTGTGTGGGTAGTTTATGATATTCCAGGTCTTCATTTTCCGATTGATGTTTTGAAGTGCCTCGCTTACAAAACAAGGAAACGGAAAAAACTGCCATTAGAAGCATATTCTAATGATCGTCTATTGTTTAAATTGGCAGATTTGGAAAAACAGAGTACGTAGTCATGTTAGCCATTTATGATGCATAGAGCTAGAGGGAGCGACAACATTTGCTACCATAAACTGCGAAGCGAATGTTCGACATATGCTATTTTAAGATACAATTCTGACGTGTTAGATAAGCTAAATTACCCCGTTGACCAATCTAATTTCACTTGTACAGGTTGTGAGATAAAGTGGAATTCAACAACAGACAGCATCTTCCAGGTTTCAATACCGAGATGTCCGTCACATTATGCTCATGGTTCCTGCATTGTGCCAAGCGTAGCGTCCTCTCCGTCTCCCGTTGCCAGCAGCACAGACTCTACAATAGGTGTTGCTGCTCTCCTCACAATTTGGTGACATGGGCCAAAAGAACCCGGCTCTCCAGTTCCTCCTCCCATAGCGGCAGTGATCTGGGTCCAGGTAGTGTGCCCCGTGCCCAGCGCCATTCTTCAACCCGTGAGGACCTGGACTTCCAGCTGACTGAGGCACAAATGAATGGCATGCTGAGAGCCAATGAGCAGGCCGTGCGCATCCCGGAGTTTGACGGCAGGGGCCTCAGCGCTGTGCTCAAGTACGAGAGCAACCAACTGCCGGCCAACACGCCGAACGAGGACCGACGCAGCGCTTCCACTTGCCTGCAAACCAAGGGCATGATGTTTGGTGTGTTTGACGGTCACGGGGGCTATGCCTGCGCACAGGCGGTGAGCGAGCGGCTTCTCTACTACGTGGCGGTGGCCCTCATGTCCCAGAGGAGCCTGGAGGAGGTAGAAGACGCCATGGAGAACCTCCGGCCCGTGCCGCCCATCCTGCAGTGGTACAAGCACCACAACGATTACAATTACCGGGAATCGGCCTCGCTGTACGTGGAGCAGCTGCGGCTCTTCTGGCAGGAGCTGCTGGACAGTGAGGAGCACGGGGAGGGCATGCCCCCTCGCGACGCCCTGGACTACGCGTTCCGGCGGCTGGATGCTGACATCTCGCTGGAGGCCCAGGTCCCGCTGGACAGCGACCTGATGAGGAACACGGCCCTGCAGGTGGCGTTTGCCGGCTGCACGGCCTGCGTGGCGCACGTGGACACGGAGGGGATCCACGTGGCCAACACCGGGGACTGCCGCGCCGTGCTGGGCGTGCAGGAGGACGACGGCAGCTGGAGCGCTCTGCCCCTCTCCCATGACCACAACGCCCTGAACGAGGCCGAGCTGGACCGGGTGCGGTCGCAGCACCCGAGGACGGAGCGGGGCACGGTGGTGACGGACGACCGGCTGCTGGGGATCCTCATGCCCCTGCGCGCCTTCGGGGACGTGCGCTTCAAGTGGAGCCGGGACCTGCAGCAGAGCGTGCTGGAGAGCGGCTGCGACCTGGAGTCCCTCAACATCTACCAGTACACGCCCCCCAACTACCACACGCCGCCCTACCTGGAGGCCACCCCGGAGCTGACCTACCACAGGCTGCGGCCCCAGGACCGCTTCCTGATCCTGGCATCGGACGGGCTGTGGGACATGCTGGGGGAGGGGGAGGCGGTGCGGCTGGTGGCGGAGCACCTGACGGGCGTGCACCTCCAGGCCCCACTGTCGGCCAGCGAGCGGCAGATCAGCCTGGGCCAGATGCACAGCTTGCTGCTGCAGCGCCGCGCCCGGGCCGCGCCCGTGCTGGACCCCAACTCCGCCACGCACCTCATCCGCCACGCTGTCGGCACCAACGAGTACGGCGAGATGGACCGGGAGCGTCTCTCCGCCATGCTGGCGCTGCCCGAGGACTTGGCCCGGATGTACCGGGATGACATCACCGTCACTATCGTCTACTTCAACTCCAACCTCATTAAGCCCTCTGATGCCTAGGATGAGACATTGCATGGCTACCCCTGAACTTGTATGGCCACAGTAATCGCTTTTCTGTCAGTGATGGGGTCAGTCTCATTTATGTTCTCAGTGTAAATACCTAGTCACACGTTACTGAAACATCAAATCTGACTTTACAACACTTTTTTAAGGACTTCTCTCACTTTTGTCTGAAAAAAGTAGTTAAATGCTGGAAGTTATATTTGCTTATCTGAAGGTGCTTCAGGTAAAGATGCAGGATTCGTGGATTCCCCTTTGGATATGGTGATCTCCTATCTCCTTCATAAGCCTTACAATGTAATCAGACTCAGTTATAATGTGCATGTGTATTTCTTACACGCAAATAAGGCTTTTGTCATTGTCATACTTGACACACAGTTGTTAAGTATATAATCTAAGAGGGATTCACTGAGACATTCCCAGTTGGTAGAATCCTGCTTCTTCAAAAAGTTCATCTCAATATACTGTTAAACCTTTTTATAAATATCAAAATGGAAAATTCTAAATATTTTTAACAATCAATATTGAGATACGGTATGTGTGCATATATTTTGTTTACCTTCTTACCGTCTTTACTCTGAGACTTCTCTCATACCTTTACTTTGTATGGAACAATTGAAGGTCACTGTACTTACACTACATTTTTTATATTCACAATGTGATAATATGAATCTATGAATTGCTTTCATATAAAATATTAGTCAGGTCCTTTGCACCCCAGAATTCGCACTGTCCATTCAGTCCTTGTGTTAAATACATGAAAACACGGCATGGGTCATGTTGTGTAGTCACATTATTAAATGGTTGGTTCTGTAAATCAGTAAATCTGCTGCAAATGTTTAATGTGCTCTTGTGGGTCAGTGATTCAAGGCTATGACCCAGGAAATGTTTTTGAGGGAGAGTTACGGCTACGTGACATAGCCTAACTGAACTTGGCTACAGTATGTGCTCACTTCGACTGACCGCTAAAAAGCAATACCAAGGTCTTTTTTAGAATATTTGTGCGCTGCATTACAAATATTTATTAGTTTTGTGACTGGTGTTTGTGTGTGATGCATTTTTGTTGTGCTTTCTGTTTACTGTGATGATCTGATGTGAATGTGAAGGATATTGATTTCTGAAGGAACAGGACAATCTGGCACTTTCTGTTTGTGCTCCGTGTGCCCAACTCCATGTGCCAACTAGTGTACCTTGTTTTTCTGTTACAATGCCATTGTCAATTTTCCAATGTTTTCCAGAATAAGAGTTCTCAGTTTTTGTCTATTTATTTATTTCTTGCTTCACTGCTTTCTGTTGTCCGTTGGCTTTAAGTAGAGTGTTCCAAAAATGTGTTTCTTACCAACAACCCCCTGTAAAACTGTTACCAGTCTTGTGCTAACATAGTTCATTATCCATAATGTTGTGTTAGAAATTGAAAAATGGTAAAGCTATTAAACTGTAGGTTTGTTCGCAATTACCTTTTTTTTCCACAGGAAATTAACGGTGATAAAATAAAACAAAAAGATTATTGGATCAATTTCATGCTTTTTTTCTCTATATGGGTTTGTTTATTAACATGTACGTTTTTCTGCTTGGTGTTGCTGTCCTTTCAGAAGCCATTATAAGTATTGTTGTTGCTAAAAAGTTATCAGCTTATTTTATGACAGCCAATGTATAATACAATACTTCATTACTGTGGCACATACAATCTGAGGTAATGTATTACCTTACAAACAAATGTGCTTTATAGCTACGTATCTAGGTCACTGAACTTCAAGTGGATCAAGTTGTATTTAAAAACTATACAAATTATAACTTGCTATGTACTTTATGAAGGATTGAGGATAAACCAAAAAGAAACATCATAGCAATGTCCATTATCAAGATATGTAAAATATAATTTAAGCAAATCCTTCATTTACTCAGTTCCACATTTAAATGAACCTGTTTTGGAAATCTCGCCTCATTTATCCATGTCAGTGGTACATTGACAGGCTGACTTTGCTTTGGTTCCTATCAGTGACAGTAAGTGAGTGGTATCAACAGGTACTGCTGTTCTTCACTGGTGCATGACAAACCATTTTGTTTTCATTCATCATCTGCAGACCACTGAATGAATTCCACTAACACGGACTGTTTAAATAAATTGCTGTAAGGGTGGTAGTTACTTGGATTTTACAGAGACTCGTTGAAGTCCTACACTGTTGTATATGTCATTGTACGTACACAAGATGACCTTACTCTAGCCTATACATACAAATTATATTTGGACTATATAAATAAGTCACAATACTACAAATTGAGTGGTAAAAGCACTGAAACATCTGAGATTTTTCAAACATCAAGTTGTGGGACTGCACAACAAAGTGCTTCCACATCCATATTTCTTATTGAAAAATCACATGTAAATGTAAACCAACAACAATTATCTATGATCAATGCAGAGCAACAGAGAACATGGTGGGTCTGAAATTTTGATCTGTATTGCTGGGTTACCTATAATTTGGTATGCCATTACTGTAGGTGTATTGATATGTTGAGATGTCAAAGGTGATAAACTGTTTTAACACATTTCAATAACATATTTCCCAAATATTTGGCCATTTAATCTAAGACATGAATACTACTATAAACATTGTATGGATAATAGCCATTTCTTACTGGGGCTCACTGCTAGTTACTGGTATATGCTAACCCCTAGCTTATGCTCAGAATTAGAACGTGTTGATTGTGTCTACAGTAAATGCAATTTAGTGGTCTATGTCAGACCTGTAAAAAAAGTCGGTTTTGCTGTCGCTTTATTCAATGTTTTTAGATTGTCGTTTCCCCCACATACTCTGCTCAAAGTACTGAAAATGTCTTGACCTAAGTGCATGAAATGTCCACAAGAGGGCATCGTTTACCACTATATTTTGTAAAAATAAAAAAACAGCATATTTCTCCAACAATAGTTGATCCACCATCTCATTCAAGACTGACACATAGGCTCATTTAGAAGGCTCATCTTCTCTATTGGATAAAAAAAAAAAAAAAACTATCACTTCTGGGCCACAAAATTAACTACAAAACGACTGGATTATCAATAGCTATGCAACAATGGCAAACAATGCTGTACAGTAAGCTTTAACATGATGTGCTACTTTTGTATTCTAAATCAAATTGCCTGTGGCTTCAAACAGCAAACACATTGTTTCTGCAGATGCTGTGTTCGAGCTGAATTTACAGAGTGCTGCGCAGAAATGCACTTTCTAACTACTGAATAATCAAACAGCAGGGAGAGCAGCAGTGCAGAAATTCCTCTTCTTCCTTTCTGTTTTTCCTGCTTAATTCAACTGACCAATTGTACACAAACACACTTATGCAGAGTGAGAGAGAATTTGCAATGCTGTCTATTGCAATCCAAAGCAATGTCATTCACAGCCGATGAAAGTCATGGGCTTTTATGCTAATGGTACAATCCAAAAGCACCTGGTGCCCTTTGTAAAAGTGCTAACAAAGTGGCTGTATGAAGTGGCACTGGCATGCTGATCTAAGTGTACTTTCAGTTCAGATCCAAGGTACAGTAGAGGCACCTATTGCTGTAACCTTTAAGATAAATTAGGTACATCTAGGAACATTTAAAATTTAAAATCTTAAGGTAAAAATGTAGGTACATCTAGGAACAATTAGGTACATCTAGGAACATTTAAAATTTAAAATCTTAAGGTAGAAATGTATTAATGCACCTAATTTATTAATGCATGCCATATTATACTGTATTTTCCATATTCATTGGTCACTACTTTTCTCTTGATTTTTATTTTTTTATTTACCTTTTATTTATGCAGGGAGGTCCTACTGAGAACGTAGTCTCTTTTTCTGTGGAGCCCTGCACAGACAAGCAAACATTACGCCACAATGTTAAAACGGTACAAATAAACATTGAGTTACGGCACAAATATTAAAAGAAACAATACAACATGTAAACAGGTGAAAGTTTCAGTTTTTAAAGAATGGATTAGTGACTTAAAATTACTAAAAGGAATAAAACAGTGTAATTTGATAATCGCATCTGTCTGCATGGGGCATAATAACTAAAAGCCATTTTACCCAACTGCATTGGGTGCAGGTACAGTAAAAAGTAGTAGATCATTAGTAGAAGGTTATACTTGGAGCTGTTAAAAAATCTGCTTATTAATAAGGGTTTTGTTAAATGAAAGTGAGTAAGATGTTTCGCTTTGCAGATAAAGCAGAGTGAACAATGAAACACAATATCCAACCTACGTAAAATTTTTGACGATGTATGTTTATACAGAACATTGCGATACAGCACATTTTCTCATGATTAAATTGCCTGGTCTGGTGTTGTGTTTCATATTTATCTGTCATATATCTGTCATTAGGCTTATTCATCAGAAACTCAGCTATAAAGTGTGAAGCACCCCCAGTGCACAGAAATAGTCTGCTGATTCATGAATAATGATTGATTGGTGTATATTTAGCATATTTTCCAAAAGGGGCTTCCTGAAATAGTGTCCAGTGAGCTTTTTTAACACATAGGATACCTGAGCAAGCACATCATTCTTTTAAACAATCAATGTGTCATGTAACTTAAACTGGGCTAGGTGATGTAAATATATTCTAGTACCTGGAATTATCCTTGGTCTCTGCTGACGTTTCTCAGACACAGCGACATTTAATCGGGTCCTGTGATATGACTAAACACTTAAAGCCGCAGAGGCAAGAAAAGAGCTCCTCATCAGGTTCTTTTGATCTACTCTCAAAGTCTGCACCTGTACATAGTGACCAGTCTGGACCTTTGTCCATACTTAAAGTTGGTGTTGAGAACTAAATCGCTCATCAGATGTTAGCCCTTCACAATGAGTCTCTGATATTGGGATGGCATTTATGCCATCTGCCAAGTTACACCATGGCGCGGCAGTAAGCCCCATACCTATACAGCACCGAGAGTTTGGCATTTTTAAGCGTTTCCTACAGAAGCAGCCACAATGACCACAGACTCAGCACTTAAGAACATTAACTAATTTAAATATTTTATGGTTTGAATGACCACATTCAATGGTAAGATGTTGTTTCTTGTAACTTGTCCTCCTTTTGATGCCAATACTTTTAAAGACAGGCCTAAATTTAGCTAGTTTTAATTAATGACTTAATAAACAGTGTTTTGTTTGGTGAATATGTTGCAAATGAGTTGTTTCCCAGAGTTTCCTGGCAAAAAATGTCAGGCACAGTAACAAATGAGACAAGCAATAAGGTTTAATCAGGACAAAGTTAAACATCAGTAAGCAGGGAAAATAACTATGTGATTAAATCCATGATGGGCAATATTAATTTGTCTAAAAATGCAGCGTTTGTTCATTTTTTCTAGGGCTCAGCTCTAAACGGTTTCAGCTCTTAAGTCATTCTTTTGGTGGTAAGGCAACCTTCAATGTGTTTCAAATACATAACTCTACTGATATAATTGCATTGAATAAGTGAATTAAATCAGTTTCAGAAATGTTTTCACTCAAATATTTGAACTGGCCAGTACTAGATTTAACAGTACATCCTGATTTTCCTCTTAACAGTCCAGGCTCTTAAGTCCTAGACAAATACCATAAATCACACGGGAGTATATCTGTAAGGCATCAGTTGGCACGGAGCTCACTCTCCATGGTTACAAACAAACAGCAATACTCCCACCCCCTATCTTCCTCCGTTGGTCTGAACAGGCGATCTGGCACAGTCACCTGTCAAAAATAGGGGGCAAAATCCCAGAATATCTCACGCCTCCCTCCAGAAATACACAGACACATGCTCTGCATTGTCTTTATTTAGAAATCTACACTAGATGTGCGCCCTTCAAATGATCATTCCTGCAGATGCTAAACTACACATGTTCATGCTGACAGCGGCCTCTCCATGCAATCAGCTGACAGAAAAGGCTTTTCAATGTTAGGTTGCTTTTTTTTAGCAGCAGAGGTCTGTCACATCAGGGCACTTTATCGAACACCTATCACAGGCCTGCCAACCATGGGAGGCACATGTGGCCAGCATATCCATTTTTTAAATAACTAATAACTCCCAGAAACCAGTCCAGACTGGCTTGTACCAGATTGTTGGAATGAGAAGGTAACAGGGATATAGAAGATTGTATAAGCTGTTGCCTCATATAGAACTTTTAATAGTAATCTGAAGATGTTAGTGTTTGGTAATCTGGTAATGTTGGATAATTCTCTGACTCCGCTGAGTGATGCAGTCAGCCTTGGCCATTGGCCAATGAAAACTTCACCTATTGGGCACAGATGTGGCGGGGGTGGGGGCATCACAGGAAATGTAATGTAAGCAGTCTGTGACCCTCAGCATATGACATGACAACGATCCCTTTTGCTTTCTTAGCGTCTCCACAACACTGATGAGCCAAGCTGCTGGAATCTCCCGCTAACAGCTGTGCTGAGTCAGTCTGGCCTCTGAACACAGGGCATGGAGATGGGCTTCATTGCTAACAGTGCAAGCTGGCGCAGCTGGAAAGCAGGCAGCCATGTGCCCGCAGTGGCATGAGCAAAAGAATGGCAGACTCACCACCATGCCCCTCTCATTCCCCAGAGGCACAGTGGGTAAGGCCACGATGACTACAAGCTACTTCCTGGCATTTGAGCAGGCTGAATCATGATCTCGTGCAACACACTGCCATACTGCACCCACGTGCTGAGAATACAGTCCCTCGGGTACTCAATCTGAAATATCACCAAGACAGCAGACATGCTGGCTGATGGTCAGCAGCTGGAGTGTCCAGTTGTAGGCCAACGGGACAGCAACTGGGAGGACTGGTCACACTGCATCAGCAAAAGGCAAAAATAAGAAGCTCTACTCCTCATGTGTGGTAGAAGGTTCTTTGAGTGTACCATTCTTTTAGGAAATAGATTAGGAAATGACTTTTGCATTGATAACTTGGAACAAATAATACAATAAAATAAAAGCATTATTGATGTTGTGTGGCTTTAGTACAATATAGTTTTGGTTCAAGCCTTTACTACTATTTTTAGCCTGTCCAGCTTGTCTGCAGACTATCACTGTCATACCTCAGAATAATCCACTGGAGCTACCCTGGTATGCTACTGGTATGAAATGCCAGGTTGACCTCTGCCACCAGCACTATTAAACTAATCAGACATGCTGCCAGGATTGTATAACATTAAAGCCTGATGAAATAAACACAGGCTCCCTGAGGCCAGTGCCCAGACTGTTTCACCAAGTAAACCGTTTCATCTTCACACCTTTGAACATCAACTTAAGCACTTTATGTACATGGAAAGAGTGGCCTTTGCCTGTCTTCAAGGGACCACTGTCATAGCAAAAAGCAAACTGGGACCTCTGTCTCACAGGCCTGGGCTGACTCCTTTTACAAAAACCCCTTGGCTATACGCCAAACGTGTGCATGTGTTGGGGTGGGTGTCGGTAAAGCGTCATGCGCTCAGAAGACCTTCAGAACTTTCCAAGACCGTAAGTTGTAAATAGCTCACTCTCCCTTTTATCAGTCAAAGTGTACCTATAAAAAGCCTAGATGACACGTGGCTGTGACCCTGTCACCCCCCCCCCCCCCCTTTAGCTTTATTTATGTCCTGGTGTTGAGAGCACCACTTACATGCTTTCCAGTCGCTGTTCAATAGGTCACATGTCAACTGACCTCCGTTGCAGGGAAGCACCGTCTTGGGGTAAGGGTTTACCCATGCTTCACTTACAGTAACAGAATTAGTGATTAATGTTAAATATCTCCCCTCAAATTCCTTCCATCTAATTATCCTTACTTATATGTCACAGTGAACATTTTGATGGAGAAGCAAGCAGCCTCTGGGGTTGTGACGGCTGTTGGTACTAATGGCCTTGACTGAGGAGCGCATTTTACTTCACATCATAACAAGCAGGGAAATGCTTTTAAAGTTACTTGAAATGGAACAAGCATTACTCATATATTCCTACAGGTGGTCAGGCCTGTTGGGATTTATAAATGTCAGCTTTTACCGACTTATGAACAGCCATGTGGTATGAAATCAAACACTACATTATGAGAAATTGCATTCATTTAGCAAAAACTATTATCCAGGGCAACTTGTGTGATAGAACATTGGTGCATCCACATCGGTTACATGAGCAACAATGATACATTTCAGGCTATTTTTAGACCAAAGACAGCTATAATGATACAAAATTACACAACTTTTTTTTCTTCTTTTTTTAGTTCAGTGGGTTCTTTGGCTGAAAACAAGCATGGGAACCGTTGGAGGAAAAGCAGACTCACTCCCTGAGTGATTTCCTGGCAGAGATCTTTGTGCCTCGTTCAATCACTGCTGAAGGTGTACAAAATATTAGAAAGTGAACATCTTGAAAAATGAGTGACAGTAACCCAACAGAAAAAAAAGGAAAAAAAAAAAACGAATTTGAATAGACTTTTTTTGGTCCAGACCCAGCTACCATATTAAATTATTAATGTGTACTGCAATTTTTTTCAATTAAGGTTGTGGCAAAAAAAAGTTTTGTAACCATACAGTCTTCCAGATTACAAATTGCCAGTGGACATAATCAAGAAAACACATTTTTCCACAACCTAAAAAAACTTTATAAAAGCCATGTGTGTGTGGGAAGACCCCATTGAACCAGCCTGTTCCAGGACGCAATGTGAAAGGGTGGCTGCAGAGAAACTGCCAGGCACTGCACAACATGCTCAGCACACCCAGACCGACACTCACACAAGTGTCTTAACAGCTCTTTTTAGAAAGGGCTTTGACTGTATTATCCCACTCCAAGTTTCCAGGGAACGTGTTCGATAAGGGGGGAAGGGGGGAGTGGCCTTACTTTAAAGTATTCATTCAACGGCTCTGCAACTGTGAGAAACAAACACCTGCCAGTGGCCGGCAAGCTATTAAAAGAGCTCCACTTCTGGTGTTACAATAAAGCCAGTTGATGTAAATTTGCTCTGTGTCCATAGTAACGGGAAGAAGGTCAGATAGTTCCAAGCGAAGGGGCTAAGCTGAATCTCAGCACAAGCTGACAGGCAGGTGGGTGTTAGAATCCATGTCAAGAATCTGATATGTGGAGGCTGAAGAGCTGATCCACACAGCCTGGCACAAAGTTAGCTGCTGCATGCACAAGAATGCCATCCATTAAGTGACCATCAAATTGATTGCTCCAGCAGGGTACTTCTGTCACCAACCAGCAACATGACCCCATGTACATGAGTGTTCAGTTGATGATTCCATGTACATATATTTTGTGTTATAAAGAAATAGAACGTGCGTAATTCAAATGCAGAGATTGAACACAAAAGAAAAACTTAAAAAGGAGTGCAGAGTGAAGGCCTTAAGCTTTCCCACCAGTTCCCTTCCTTACAGCACCACACAGACCCAGCATGAAAAAGCCAACCAGCCAGAAGGGCTGTTGAATCAGTGCATGCCTGATACAGTACACATTTTTGATACATTTCACAAGAATTAGCTTTTTTTATTGTGCAGTATTTTCCCATTGACTACATGGCATTGGATCCAGTATCAGGTGTTTGCAGATGGGATGGCAGGTTTTACTCTAGAATAATGCCTCAACCAACTATTTACTTCATATCAGAGTATCTGAGATGTGCAGTATTTACTCTGGGTTTGGGCTGCATGGATACCGGTGAGTGCCACAGGATTCAGGCACAGCTCTAGGGACTGATCAGAGTAAAGCAGGAGGATTTGCAGGAGATCTGAGCAGGGGCAGCTGTAACAACTGTGACAAATAACTTCATTCTCACATAATAGTTCATTCAGTTGAGCAGTTCAGGTCAGTTAAAAGCTCTGATATTCTTTTCAAAGTGGCTGGCAAGATGGAAAATCAAGGAAAATCAATCTAATCTAAGTCCCTATTTCAGTTTATTGGGGAGGGCTCAATGGCAGCTGTATTTAAAATACCATCATGCAAATGGGAAGTCTGAGATCAAGCCATGGCTTCCTTATCATGCCAGTGTCAAGATTTCAGTTTGGATATTAATGACCCTTTTAAAATTGCATGACAATCAAACATCTTGTCACATTCATTTTATTGAGACACCAAAAACAAAAATTTAATTTCCTTAAAAATGAATTCTTACAGTCTTATGTCAAGGGCAACTCTTAATATAATCTTTAACTCTTAATGTGTTAAAGATAATAAATGTGCCTAAGGCTTTGTGTTCTGAAAATAGTCTGTTTTGTTGACAAATCTTGCTAATTGTATGTCTTTAAATCACACTGGTGTACAGATGCACAGGGTGTACACATCACTATGGAAAATGAATAGACTCGATAGAGTTTACGTAAAATACAGTACAGTAAATGTAACACAATGCCTGCCATTTCTCATTTTTATACACTGAAGGAGAGCAGCCTTCTTTTCCAGGAATCGACCGCGCAGAGACAGCGGAACACATCCCACGCACGTCAGGGTCGCTATGTATTACTCCCCGCAGTCTCTCAACAGGTCTGAGGTGGGCGGCGGGGTACGCGAACTGTGAGTAAGCGTGCCAGGCCTAGCCAAAGGGGATTACGCTGCTGTCTGACAGGTGTGTGAGCAGCACCAGGGAGCGCGAGTGACTATGCCTCATCCAGCGTCTGACTTGGGTGAGTGGTATAGTAGGCTGTGAGGAGTTGTGAGTGACTGTCAAAATGGGGTGAGGGATTCTATAAATGGCTCAATTTCTGAGGCTTGGGGAGTGCCCGTGCATTCTGGCTGCATTACTCCTGACAGATGGCCGAAGAAACGTGTTGTGGCTGAAGGCAGTGAGTGTTTTTGTGACTGCAGTGAGGAGATTTGCAACAGCAGCGAGGGGTTTTGTGACTGTAGTGAGTGGTTTTGGGAGTGTAGTAGGGGGTATTGTGGGTGACTGCAGTGAGGGGCTTTGGGAGTGTAGTAGGGGGTGTTGTGAGTAACTACAGTGTGGTTCAGTATGTTGTGGGTAAATGCAGTGTGATGTGCTCATCATG
Organism: Anguilla rostrata; assembly: GCF_018555375.3. Lineage (NCBI taxonomy): Eukaryota > Metazoa > Chordata > Actinopteri > Anguilliformes > Anguillidae > Anguilla > Anguilla rostrata. The sequence continues at coordinate 22,008,309 of NC_057948.1, forward strand.
TGTTGGCATCATTTTAGTAGGAAAGGGGAGGCACGCATTGTCTATTCATGAAGAATTGATACACTACATTTCCAAAAGATGTGGACACCAGAACATCACACTCATATGTACTTGAACATCACATTGCAAAACCATGGGCATTAATATGGAGCTGGACCCCCCTTTACTGCTATAACCCCTCGCTCTTCTGGGAAGGCTTTCCAGTAGATTTTGGAACATGGCTGTGGGGATTTGCTTCCATTCAGCCACAGAAGCATTAGAGAGATCGGGAACTGATGTTGGGCGTTAGGCCTGGCTCGCAGTCGGCACTCCAATTCATCCCAAAGATGTTTGATGGGGTAGAGGTCAGTGCTCTGTGCAGGCCAGTCAAGTTCTTCCCCACCAAACTCAGCAAACCATTTCTTTATGGACCATGTTTTGTACATGGGGGCATTGTCATGCTGCAAACTGTTGCCACAAAGTTTGAAGCACAGAATTCTCTAGAATGTCAGTGTGCTGTAGCACTAATATTTCTCTTCACTGGAACTGAGGGGCCTAGCCAAAACCATTGAAAACAGCCCCAGACCATAATTCCTATTCCACCAAACTTTACAGGAGACACTATTCAGGCCAGTACAATTGGCACTATGCATTCCGCCAAACCCACATTCGTCCATCATACTGCCAGATAGTGAAGCAAGATTCATCACTCCAGAGAATGTGTTCCCACTCCAGAGTCCAATGGCAGTATGCTTTACACTACTCCAGCAAATGCTTGACTTGTTGGAAAGATGGCATCCTATGACAGTGGCTTGTTGAAAGTCACTGATCTCTTCAGTACGACCCATTCTACTGCCCAATATGTTTATGCTGATGCCATTCATTTCAATCAACTCTTTCCTGCTCCAGGAAAAGATTTTCCGTGCCTAGAGTCCCTCAACGTCCCCCTGAAACCCTATTAAAAAACCGATTTAATGAAATTCGTATAACAAGGATGAGACCTTCTTTCCACACGATCAACTCCTTTTACATTAGCTATGAATCATGCTGCCCTTTCCTGCCATATAATCTTATGCCTTCAAATAGAACAAAGGTTATGAAAATCTGTATAATTTCTGAGGGAGGTTATCTCACTCATAAAAAAGAAATCATGCTCTGAACAAGACATTTATTGTGCAAATTCAACACCTGATTTGCATCACACTGTCCATTTAAAATATGCAACCCATCAGCATAATATAATCCTCATCACATAGATTACTGTAATAGAAACCAATCAGTCAGCAAAGTAGAAAAGGTCAGCACTGTCCACCTACCCAACATGGGAAGTGGAAGTCTTTAAAAGGAAAGTGAGTTAACTAGGTACAACTGTATAAATCAGGGTGAGATGGAAACCCACCCCTCACTTCGCAGTGACTGCTGAATCTCTACTTGGTTCAGGAAAAGCTGTAATCTTAATATAAAGACCTACAGTACAAATAAACATAATAATCTTCATTTCTCAACTATTACATGATGTACAGAAACATGTTCAAATTAATGTATGTAATAGCTGCAAGTGACATTCACCAAAAAATGCAAAAACATAGACTTGGTCTGCAATATAGAGAAAACCCACAAAACTAAAACATACACAAGTACTTGCAAATAAGGTCTGACCTACTATGTGTCTAAAGTGCATTTTTAACTCAAGAGATGCAAAATATTTCATATGCAAAAATGAAAAAAGTCAAGGTTGAAAAATGCTGAAAAAACTAAATATTAAGACAATATAGCCTAAATACACAATTTCTTCTCATATTTCAAATGCCAGTGAAATCAACTGTATTCTGTAGAGAGCATATGTTTAACAACTACATAAATGAAAAAGAGAAATGGTGTGTATTCTTTCAATGGAAAAAATATATAGATATCCAACTTGAGTCCATCTGTGTAGCCCAGGTTGATCTGCAGGATGGTATTGTGTGGAGGAAGTGCTCTCTGTTTCCATTTTGGTCATTGTGGGCATGCAGTATAGTAAACAGTGGATTAGCACCACTCAATTAAGCTCACAGAGTGACTGGGTTTTTCTAATAGCCTAGTTACCCCTGGGCTGGATCACTGTCACTTGCTGGAAGTCTATGGCCAACCTTGTCCTTCTGGGAAGACCATGACATCATCACAACTCAGCAACAGCAACCTGAGAGGCACAACACTCTGGACGCCCCTAGTAACAAATCCATAGTCACCTTGTCAAACTGTAAATTTGAACCTCACCAGAAAGTAAATATATGTTTGGTTTAAAGAAGGACAGCATATTGTCCTTGATCGGTAGGGATATTGGCTGGTATTTATAGAAAAGTTGCTTATATTAAATTTTTTTTGCAGTAGACCTTTCTTGTATTATAGGTATTATCTTTAGATGGTCAGGTTTTCAAATTAGAATCAACACACAGGTCGGTACAAGTAGATAGAATCAACACAAAGGTTTGAAACGTGTTTGAAGAGAACAATCTGAAGCAAAGCTGCATCCCGTCATAGCAAGTACTTACAGTACATAATGATGCGGGAGCATGAAATAGCTGTGAATTTGCTCTGCGCTCTAGACATATTAAATTGGCCTATAACAGCTCCCTCTTCCACTCAATGACAAACAGAAATCAGAATCAGAGTTAAATTGATGCCATTGTCCATCCTCAAAAGAAAGGAAGAGAAATGACTGATACTGAAATGACTGAATATGTATCAGACTGAGGAAATTACAGACTCCTAGCACAAGGAGGCTCTAACCTTCACTTGACATCTGCAACCTCTTTCACCAGAAAACAAGCTGCAACTTTGGAGGGAAGTGGCGAGAGGCGAAGTAGCCAATGCCTATTAAATTAATCAAAGGCAGCAAAATGCCAGGCCCTTTTGGAGAGATTAAATGTGTTTATAAATAGGTGCTGCTGAATTCCTTCCAAGTGCTGAGGTTTTATCTGCCTGGAGTGTTGTTAAAATTGGCAGGGGTGAGACGAGGCTCCTTTCTATCCAGTTCATAATGGCCTACAACATTGTCTTGGTCATTTTCTGTGGATACAAAACCATACGCCCAGTCCTCCATGTTGCTTGACCATTTAGCCTAGTTATTGCAACTGACAAAATAAGAGAAATATCAGCATGTATGCTGAAGGAGAGATACCAATAGGTTACAGTATTCAGTATGTTTTCCTTTACTGAATATGCTGAGCTCATAAAATATCTAATGAATGAATGTAATGTATGTAATTAGTCTACATTACATAGAGTCAGAATTAAAAAGATAAAGTGGAAAAGCTGGAAAAGCATATATACATTGGCATCTATGATTCTACAAATCACATTTGTGTAAATCAGTGAACTAACTAGATATCAGTGGTCACATCACAAGTCTTTTGTTTCTGTTACATTTGGCATTCACAGCTGAGAGATGTGTTTATAACCAAATATACAATTTGTTTATACCGCAAGAAAAAGTACTATACATATTATCAAACGCGCAATTTTTAAACATGCATATCAACCCCTCATGTAATACAATCATGTGGGGCCTATACTTAAGTTTTTGAACCACACAGTGAATTGTACTGCAATCTTTCACATCGTAAAAATATTGTTATTGCTAAAATTCAACCCTTTTGTACTAAAAATAAATGTAAAAGAGTGGGGAAAGCTTAAAGCCATAATGCCAGTGACCCAGGAATGAAAACAAGTGATGTGAGCATTGAGAAACCATATGTGGTGAATTACTTTTCATTTCCCAGATCACTGGCAGCAGAGACAAAATTGTCTCTTCATCCACGTGCGGCTCAGTGGCCAGCTGAACCATCTGATCCACTGAGACATCAAATTAGGGGCAAAGAGGCTAAATATAAAGTCACAGTACCACCCAATTACTCTTAAGCCTGACCATCGGTGCATCCAAAAACTGTTCATTGGGGATTCCCCATCGAGAATGGACATTCCAGTCAGGAGTCATCAAACGTGTTATCTGCGTGGCATATTAAAATTTCAGTAGCATTGTGGGTCAGTTTGTAATTAATAGTCTCATAATGAGTTGAATAAAAGATGTTGGAGCTGTTTTTTGTTGTGCTTTGTAATGTCCTAGTATAGGACAACCTTCCAAATTTGGAATCAGAATCTAAATAAGTAGCAGGCTACTGCTGGGTGAAGCATTCTTATTGTTTTCTTAATTATGGTCGGCTGGAGCATTTGGATGGTTGAGTGTTTTTCTTGGAATGTGAATAATATCACTCATCTGTTAACCTGCACATGGACTGTTCACCAAATTGTCCACATAAAGCACACAAATGCATGGATAAAATTTAAATAAGTGGGAAGCTCCACAGTGCAGTATGCCTTTTTTCATATTTTCGTCCATTAAAATTGAATATGAATCCATGAAAAAATGGCAGAATTTTTTACATTTATTTAGTGTAGAGGACAGAACATAAAATAAATCACATACAGTATAAGACAACTTAGGTTTAATAATCAATTGCTTTACAAAAATAATGTAATGAAATGACGGGTTTAGGGAACAATCTTTCTGGGCCATTAGGAGGGAAAGAAACAATTCAAAACATTTCTTACATTCAAAATTAAACTAACCATAAAAACTACTTTTAAACAACACTGTGATTCTATGTTTCCTTTTTTATTGCTATATTTAACTTACAGTAAGCCTCCTGCTGTAACTGGTCTCATGCCATTCAATCTGTTTCTACGTGTGGATTGAATGGCTGGAGTTGAATTTATTATCGGGTTTTCAGCTATTGGGTCCGGGTCCTTCATGAAGTCATGATGCAATGCAGGAGAAATGGGTGGCAATTTTGATACCTGTGCAGTGACCATTTCACAAAACCAAACAACTTTCAGAATTATAGCTAACCAGAGACTTCTTGGCTTTGCCAAATTTCTTCGAATTTGAGCCTGCTGGAACATGTAAGTTGCTAGTGATTTAACTAAGCTTACTTATGATTCTCAAGGGCCACTGTAAAATTCAGATGATCCCTAGCTCTCACTTGTGACCCACAGTGTTCCCATTATAATGCAGAACTAGACAGTGGGCTTTCCCTGCAGCTGCTTGGATGCTGTCCAGCCCCTCCTTATCATTTCACAGGGGCACACAGCCACTGTGATCAGCTAAGACCGATAATGGCATTGCCACAGGGAGAATCAGGTTCAGTAAAATGCATTAGAATGAGAACAGGGTCCCTTTGAGGACTTATTTTAATCATTTAGTGGGCAGATTTGGTGCTCACCACGAAGGACAGGTGACAGCCAATCCCATTCCATCCAGGAGGCATCGAAGAGCTTCAGTATGAAAAAACCCAGACAGTACAAAGTAGTGCAACAAACAGAACAATTGCAGCTCAATAAAAAGTGGAACCAGTCCTAAAAGAATTCCAGTGACAAATGCAGTGAATGTTACTGACTGTAAAGAAAAAGACTTGACTAAAAAATGGTTATTATCTACCTTCTAAAAATCAGACATAAAAATGCATACCAAAGCCAAAACCTTTACGTAATAGGCTGGAATTAGGACTAAATAGCTATTTTAACACAGCGCTTCAGTGAAACTAGACCAGTGTGCCCTGCCCACAGCCGGAGAGCCTGGCCTGATCTGACTCATCAGTGGACGTGTAATTAACAGCAGAGGGTTATGGGGGTTTGGGTCAGCGCTCAGATGGGTGCTGTCAGCATGGACCACCTCTGCAGGACTGGGTTCTGAGCTCAGTGGGAGGGTTCCAAAAATGAGATCCCCATCTCATTGCATACCCCCTGTAACACAGTAACCTCTGCAGGGGCAATGGGATGCAGGCTAACTCCAGCAGGAGAGGGCAGTCCCAGGTGTGTTCCCCTGGCCACTTCAAACCACTAAGCTCTAAGACAGAACTCAAACTGAGAGACCCCAAACACAGCCACTGAAGCTCACCCCAGACACAGGACTGCGGGACCCCATGTAAACAACACCTCCTCATGTGCACAGGCTTCATAATGAGCAGCAAATTCTATTTTTAAAAAATCATTTTGCCTACAGAACAACAGAACCATTTGAAACAGAATAACAACAATTTTCTTGTTTATGTCTCCCACGCATAACAGAGGAGATCCATATCCGTACAGGAGAAAAGAGTCCATTATCATTGCATCTGTTGTGTGGGTGTTTTCATACTCTGAAGTGAATGCACCTTATTAGAACAAATCGCTTTTTTCAGATGGCACTTGAAAAAAAATGAATTCCAATTTTTCAAAAAGCTAATGAACTTCATCATGTTAACCTTAGAGTGAATGCACATATCATTATGACATGGTGCTTAAAGGGTTGAAGGTGATATTCAAATATCATCTGTCAACTAGATACAGTCCTAAAATGTTTTATTTATTAAATGTTGCCATTAAACACAGAATATATACACATACATGTATGTGTGTGCACAAACCTATACATATGCACTCATATATACTGCAGAAGGGTATTGTTAAAAACATTTTTTTTGGGTTATAACTGCCGTATGTGTTTTGACCCTGAATCATCAGAGTATATTGATAATTTGACAATGGAGTTGTTTTATGGACTTTGATTTAGAATGTGATTTGGTTGCCCAGTATTTAATGAGATTAGAGCCTTTGTCTTTAAATTTAGTTTGTCTCTGAGCAGGACCTGTTAGGTATGCCTTCCCCTTCCCCTATTACTGTAGTATTCCCCAGGTACATTTTGAATAGTAGCTGTCAGAGTTAATTTATCACTTAAGACTGAGTCAAACCTTCACCCTTAAAATTACCATGTGGGTGTGTTCAAGAAAGAATGTGGTGTGATGGAAAAGTACTTGATCACGTACTTATGAGATTAAAATGAATTGAACCCAACAACATAACTTGACTGCAGATTAAATCATAAGGATGGAGGCATAGGCATAATTAGGCATACTTTTGCCGCATTTAAATTTAATTTAAATTAAGTTACAGGTATTTCTCTGCTGAATGATTTATATTTCTTGTCAAGTGGAATACAAGCATTTAAACTCAACAAACCAATAATAGTACCAATATTACATTAAATGCACTGTTCTTCCATATAGACCTTAAAAGACCAGAATATCTTCAATTCGCCAAGCCTTCTTAAATTTGTAGTTCATTATCAAATGCAATCAATATAAAACACATTTCCCTTGTAAATGTAACTGTAATTGGGCCAAAACATCCAAATATCTACTGATCTGTAATTATTCAGTTCTAATTAGTTGTAAATATTGTAAGTACAAAAACAATACTAATGAAGCTCTCTTTTTTGGGTCTTGACAGCTGTTGTCAAATACAACCCTTTGTAAATACATATGGTTCCTTCATAATTGACAAGTTGACAAACACATGATTGCAGGTGCCAGTACATACAGAGGGAAAGGCATGATCAAGGTAGGATTGGCAAATATTGGAGACACAGGAGTTTTGTATTTGGTAGCACTATTTACTGGGAGTCATTAAATTATACTCATTCTCTGTCTCACTTCTGCTTGGGTTCAACATGGGTGATACTTACCACCATCTGCAAAAAGCCCAACTATAACATAAAAGTAATAATCATGATTGTTATATTAACCCAGAGCCAGAGAAAAAGGACAATACAAGAGTGCAATAGCAATACAGATTGCAAATCTGCTGACCACAAAGAGGTTTGGACAAATGACCAAAGCACTCGAGACAGGTGGTTCTGCAGTGTCTCAAGCTCACCAAACAAACCAATATAAAGATAGTACATATCTAATCTTTGCCGGCTTCCCAGTTGCACTGATGGTGGAATAGGCAATTGCAGCTACATGACGCACATGCGGGATCGCCCTGGCTCATGGGGGGAGTCTTATCAGGTCCTGCCCCCCCACTTATCTGCACCCTGGACAGCCACTCACAGGTTTCACAAAGCTCCCCTTCATGTCTTGCTGTATTTGAGGGAGGCGAGGAGGCTACAACATGGCCATGACTGAAAAACAGCTCGCCCTCATCTGCTTCACTTCACTAACCTCACTGCGGCCAGTAGCCTCAACTGCACAATGCAGACGGCGTGGGTGTTTGTCACTAATTCTTGAATAAAAAGGGGATCTGCGGGACAGTTTGTCCTGATTTTTTCTGGGCAAAATGATGCACAGCATAAATAGCCTCTCAAAAGGAAAATTTGCACAGCCAGAGACCGTGGACGATTGTGTTCGCTCTTGACAACAAAATAACGGCCTTCCAGTCCAGCAGGCTGTTAGCGTTCACTAGAATTTGTGAATGAGTCTTCGAAAATGAATGCACTCAAAACACACGGTTCATGACAAAGAAGATGTAAAATGACAGGAGTATTTCTGGGTCCTGGGTATTGTCATTTGTTGAATTTAGTAGGGTACTATGCCACAGGGAGTACCAGATCTGCTCGTCTCTCTCTCTTTCTCTCTTTCCTCCCATCACCTGTCATCTTCCCCACTGCCCAGCACTGCCAGTACCATCGACAGCCACCACAGACCGCAGCAGTGCAGCATGGACATCACAACATCATTCAACCAGCCATCAACAGTCTCCAGCACTGGCTATAGACCAGAGGTGGACAACTGTATCACTTTCTGGTTTTCAGGCCGTAATTACTTAATTATCCCTAACATTTAGGCCACCTGACATTTTAGCCAGATTTCGTGATAAGCGCATGAGTGGCAGCCGAAGTCTGTTCTCGTGTCCCTTATGAAACGTTGTACTGGGATCTAATCGAAGAGTGAACCAGTGTTGATGTAAACAGACAATTAGCTCGTTTCGTCAGGGTAACTGGTGCATACACACTGGCCCTTCAGGACTGGAATTGCCCACCCCTCTTGTAGACAATCTACCCCTATGGTCGCACGGCAGTGGGAGAGTTCCCCAGGACATCGATAGTGCGACTAACACAGGAGTGCTTTTTCCATTTTTAATGTTGAGAGATGTTTGTCCCAGTGCTCCCATAATCTTGTTATGAAAGGTTTGACATCTCTGGGCATTTTTGAACGGATGAATCGCTCTGTAACTGCCAATATAGAGCTACATGATAACTCAAATCCAGCTGAGCTCTATTTATCTCCCCAGAGAGCATCCAAAACAGTTTATCAGTTATTGCATGTCATGGTGACACTGGCGGCTCCCTGGCTGTGATCATTGATTGGTGTGCTTCCGTTAGTGGCAGGCTGGGGTAATAAGGAGGCTTGCACACAAAAGTATAACCACAATGGAAACCTGTCATTCTCTGCAAACTGCTCTATTAGAAATGTTCTTTACTTTCTTCAATGATTCACTTGAGCTTGCCCAGCAATCTACTCAAATACTTTTTTCAACTTGTCTGCCATTCTTCCAGGAAGGTAGCCTTTCAAACCAACGTAAGCATCTGGGTGCACTACACAATCATCTACTGCCCTTCCTTTTGTTGTGTTATATATTTCTGCCTATAACTATACCTCTGTACTCTCTGCCCCACCCTCCCCCTTTACCCTCTTTCCTTATCTTTGTTGTGTTTACTTAAGCTGCCAGACACAAGATGACCACTGTTTCCCATGTCGTGCAGCAGGTCAGTGCTAAGATCTATTGATTCTCCAGTGGATGTGAGCACCAATGTTGATAAGAGATCGTGATTATCCAAGTGTGAGCAGCATCACACCCGGCCTCTGAACGCCTCTCTTCCGGTCGATGCTGGCTTAGTTTTTGTACAGGGGGCTTTTCTGACTCATCACCAGTTAAAATGCCAGACAGGCTTGGCTACATATACAGACGTGGTCTCGAATTTTCAATGAGTACTACTACAGCCTTCATGAAATAAGGTGCCACAGCGAATTCTAAAGCACAGAAATAAATGAGTCATTTCTCAAAGTGCTTTTCTCCCAAAACAAAGTTAAATGATTACTGCATGGCTGCGATGTACAGTCCCTCTGTAAACTTGTAATATCTTTGTTTTTTGCAGAATCTATTTTCAGGGTAAGCCTCCTTGAGAGAACGAGGAATATTAATAGGCCACTACAGAACAACTGTCCACTGGGGAAAACTTTAACAAGGCATGTCTGCTCCAGTCTTTCATGATTGCTGAGAGGATCACACTAATACAACTACAAGTCATGGCATTGTGCTTTACCTTGGTCTTCTTACATCCATATTCAACAAAATGTTGATTATGTTGTTTATTTCCCCTCTGTTTTGGAAGTTTGGAGGTGGAAGTGGGGGGAGGATAATCAAGCATTTTTTCTGTAATCACTTATAAAAAGATCTAAACAGTTTTTTTTTATTATTTCTTTTAACACTTACTGTTCACATTAAGAACAAGAATTTACTTCCAGATAAAGTTTTAAAACATTTCACTGGCAAGTGTCTCAGAATGAATAGCGGTTGATTAATGTGGACCGCAGACTACATTTCTCAGGTTTTCCTGATGGGGTGTCATAATCTCAGGCCTGAATGGTGGCGCAGATAACTCATCCTGACTCCTCCATTTCCCTTACAGTTCCCTTGTGCTGGCTTTCTGGCTGCTGAGACTTCTTGTCTCATCACCGTGGATGTGGAACACGACTTCCCATGACTACTTCATCTATCCATTGATCTGTCTGTCAATGGTAACAGTGTCTATGCTAACAATTTTGTACTGAAATGCATTTCAAGACTACTACTGTGTCACATTGTTCTGTCCTAGAGATACGAGGACATATAATAGCTCAATAAGTCTTGTGATTTTGCTCCTTCCATCATTTTCACACCACAGAAAGTCCCAGAGATCACATCAATGTACAAAAGCTAAATCCACACTCTGAGAACAGGGACTTTCCATTCTTTTGTATTTTCTGTCAAACAAGACAGAAACAAACAAAGTGCAGAAGGTCATGTCCTTCCGTTTCCAAAGTAAAAGAACTTTTCAGGCCTGGGCAGCAGGCCTAGCAAGGTGAGGAAATTTTCATTGGAATGCTCTTCACAGCTCAGGAATGCACAGTGTGGGTCTGAACCACATAAAGCTTCAGTAATGTCTATCGTCTATCACTCTGCTCATTTACTGGAAGACCTGAGTATTCTCTGAAACTGTAGCAATAGCAAACGTGAACTGAAGGGGATTTAACAGAAGATAATAGACAGATGACTGTAAAAGCCTGTTCTTTTGAACAAACCGTCCTTTTACTGAGGCCTGCAAGGTCACTACATTGCCTCACTAGCGATGCAGGAATTTCATTTCCAGCAAATGAAAGTGATACACTTGTCTTCCCAGCAGTGTTGAATAAATCAAACGTAAAAAGCTGCTTTTACTAACCAGTGGATAAAACACCCCCCCTTTATTCAGCTAGCTCGCTCAGCTCTGCCTCTCTTTCTTTTCCTTCTTACTGTCTCCACTCTCCCTGTTCTATATTTTACCATTCCCAAAAAGTTTAGGCATGTCACTTCCACTTTGAATGAGTATGCTTCATAATGATGTGTCGTGCATTGCTTATAGCATCACTGGTGATTCAAATGGTGATGCATGTGTGCAAAATACACATGCAGTGCAATACAATGAATAATAAATAATTTATTTTATATACAGGTCCCAAACACTCTTTTTGAAATGCATCTGTGCACACACTGTACCCTCTCTTCTCTTGACAGGAGAGCTGCTTTGTAGATTATGGTATTGATCATTCAATTTATCAGAATTTTTCACTTTCTGGGCAATGTAGTGGCTCTATTCATAATAGCTACAATACTTTTCTGGAAGACAATCTACTGTATAACATCAAGGGTAATTACTGAATTTCCCATGTTTTTGGATGCAAACCTTTTCTCTAGCCATGCAATAAAATGCCTTATTCAACTAATCGTGGTCTTCAATGAAGACCTTGATTATTTGAAAAAGGTGCTTTAGTGCTGGGCTAGAAAAAACACTGGTCAGACTGGCCAACCCTGATTTAATAGGTTGCTAAAAAACAACAAAGAAGGTGGAGGAGCATTTTCCATAAAATTCAACATTGCTGGATTGGATCCTTTGTCAAAACTAAGCGTAGAAACTCAACTAAAATGTGAATCAGCCCCATAATTTGGCACCAAGTCACCAAGCTGTGATATTTATGAATTACAGGCATGCACTAATATTTTACAAAGACTGTACTCATATCTTGTGAATGTGGAAACCCCTACCTGCAGCAAGGTTGATTCAGTCTGATTCTGCCATAATACAAAATAACAGCAGTGAGCTATGGCTTCTGTTATGGTGTCCATGTTGTAGAGCTCTGAACATTCCCCCTAACTGTTCCTGACTGAACAGTTTCTTTCTTAGAACACTGCAATTAGTTTCTTCCCAAAATGCCATTCATTAGCTGATTACAGCATTGTAATGCTATGCTATATTTAAGCAAATTATTGGGATCCTCTCCTAATAAAACAATGGAATTATCACTGTTTCAAACTGGGATACGCACATTTGAACTTGAAGTCATTGGTTAAAGCCCTAAATAACATTAAAAGAAGACTCTGACATAATTAATGAAATTAACTTAGTGTATTTTGTTTTAAATTTAATTAGTAGTTAATTCAATTCAATACGGCGCAGAGAAATTGGAATAACTCCTTGTCCAAATAGGCCTATGGTCCTCCTTTCCAAGCAGATTTCTTTTCACCCAGTGCTGTAAATCACTATAGTTTTTATCATTATGCATCTAGCATCCTTATGAATCTGCTTTGTCAACTATACCTTGGCTTGTGTGCTTTCATTCGCTTTCTATACATCAATGTACCATAGTAAATAAGAATGTGTCCTCAACTGATCTTATCTTGTTAAAGGTGATATGTAAATACATTGTTTTCCAAACATATAAATACACATAAAAATGCAATCTACTGTGTGAGGTTTACATGGTGGCAGATGGTAACTGATCTATGGCTTCATGTCTATCCAGTCAAGCTCTAAAACGAATGCTCCTTTTAACTGGACCTCTGAAATCAATCACTGTTAACCCCAAATAATCATTGCTAGCCCTTAAGCTTACAACCTTGGCCACCATCCCTGACACTCCGAAACCCTGGAGAATGACTTGCATGTTTACCTTCTCTCATCACAAAACTCACAGGCATCTTTCATTTTTTTATGTTAACATATGGTGAATGGGACCATTTGTCACCACCTATTAGGTTACAGGTTACCTGAACCTCAAAGACATTTTCAATTAGTGCTGAGATGTTTAAAATAGCACCAGTCCTATACTAACTTGACGACATGGTCTCATATAATGGCCCAGAGAAAAAAGTATGACATTTTCCAATTCTACCCAAGACCTGCCTAATTCTCCATTGAACTGCCTCTTTCTGGTTGCACATTGGTTGCTCTGCTGAGAATCCATGGGGCTTGTGTGTCTTTAATGGAGATTTCCTTGTTATTTGGAGATTATGCCTGACTATGCGAGTAATATCTCTCCCCTCCTCACAGCATCTAAATAAGGTAGGGACTGCACTTTTGTAATTGTGCTGCCCACACTTATTACATTACATTCATTGAGCTGATGCTTCTACCAAGACAGACTGCAGCATCTCCTGAGAAGCACACAGAGAAGGAGAGAGCAAGAGAAAAGAGCCAGAAGAGAGAGAAGGCATAATGAGGGAGAGGCAAAAAGAATGGAAGAGAAAACAATGTAGAGGAAGGGCTAGAGATGAGCAGAGAGCAAGCAAAAGAGGGACTGGGAGAATGACAGAAAGATTCTTTTGAAAATTTGAAATATTCAAAGGCTTGCAGCAAAAAATAAAATAAAATCAAACCCATCAGCAGCCAGTCCAGAGTAGAAACACTTTTCGTTATTTTGTTATCTAAAAAGCAATCTTGAAGGAGAAGTGAAGAGTGTTAATTACTTCTGCTTCAAATTTCCAAATCTTGACAAGTTTATTCATCCATGGAGCTGTTATGAGTGAATGATTAATTGTATGTTCCAATGATTAAATTAGATACCAAGTCTGCCCAAGAAACAAGTGACTTTAAATGGATTCCCTTCATGAATGTCCAGCAGAGATATCTTTATAGTAAAGCCTGTGACTTTCCACCATGGAGCAACAACAGGCATTTCTTGGTGTCTCGTGGTCCCACGTATTGTTGACCTTCATTGAAACACCTAGTGGCCTGCTTCAGAGCGCTTTAATCTCCCACCCTCAGTCCCCATCCAGTGAAGTGGCTCCCCCTCTGATCTCCCTGACCCTACTGAGAGGGTCGTAGGTTCAAGAGGTGTCACCACTTGCCTGCCAGCGCTGGTACAGCCCGTTCACATGTTGCTAGAATTAGCTGGGGCAGGCTGGTATGACCTCAAGAGCTCCCTTTCCATGCAGAATACACGCCCTTAACAATATGCTGCAGAGAATCGAAACAAAGATGCCCATGGCCACTGAATAATATCAACTGAATGGTTGAAAAAATGTGCCATCTGTACAACACAGATCATTATCTTCACTGTGCATTTACTGTAAATAATAGAGCTCCTAGCTGTAGTACAGAGCATGTCTAAATATAACCATCTACCGTTGTCATCATCAACCTGGCGTGAGAGGGAATAGGCTTTGTAAACAGTCAGCCCCACATGTCTAGAATTATCCAGGAAATCCTTCACACTGAATTTTGAAGCTTTTAGTGTCAAATAAAATGTATTTGGAGAGACAGAAGAAAGATGCAGTAGCCAACTTGCACGTTCTTTGAGCATGTAGGCTCCAACCTCTTTTCCTCGTGATTTACAAAGGTCACCCTTCCTGTAAAAGCCACAGTATCTCTCTCCCTCAAAGCTGATTACTTTGAGCAGTGACCAGACTCAGATAAAAAATTAGAAAAAGTTCAGCAATTTGATGCAGATTGACGGAATGCAGGCTGTAGTATGTCAAATTCAGTTTTCTGTTTAAGAAAGTATTCTGGCTCCATCATTTGCATGACCTATTACTTTACTCCTCCCTGTCCATTTTTCAAACAACTTCCTAAAAGACTTTTCTTTACTCTCCAATTTGGAATGCCCATCTTGTTACTGCACCATCCTCCATTTATTTATTTAAGTGGCTGTTCGCTTACACGGATGTCCTCTAAAACGCATAAGGTCAGCCAGCACTTTTTCCCCTCTGCATTGCACTGGCTCAGCAGAACTGATGCAGCTAGTGCAGGCAGAGTACAAGCACCCCACCAATCAGAGGAGCTGCTATTGAGTGAAGATGCATGGGCTACTCAGCCAAACGAAACTTACCTCTCTGGGAAATTCTTTGGTCAATTACACATGGGCTGGGCTTCTGGCCACAGTCAACCCACCGGCAATTTCAGACTAAGGGGCATATCACTGAACTAAGATCTAGTCCTGTATTTTGGGTTCATTTGGTTTATTTGATTAATCCTAGAATCATACACGTGTGTGCGTGCATACACACACGCACACTCACACACATGTATAGTGGATATGGATATACAAACTGTGAATGCCCTACAACGTGTAACCTGTAATCATCACTGGATAGATCATTATTTCTTAAAGGGTAAGCACCACATATTTAAGAAATGAAATACAATGGCCCTATTTTCTGATGTGCAATGTTAAAAAAGCATAATTATATTGAAATAAAGGTAAGAATTAAGCTCTAAAAGAACAAATCGCTAACTCATTTTGCCCCGACTCCCTTCTTCACCAATCTTCAGAATGATCACCCATGTCATATTTTATGATGTGACAGAATGAAGAAGCTATAACTAGCCCTTTTTCCATTAAGGAATTAGCCAATTCTTCATGTGCATAAGAAAGTTATTGCGACAACGCTAATGGAATGTCGCTAATGTCAAGTTAAATTGACATTTGCTCACTAGAAGTGGATTAAAGTAGATCCTAAGGTATGCGCTAAGCTAGCTAGTGCTGTCCATTTTATGGAGAAATAAATAAATGAATTTAAAAAAGCAGCTGATCCACAAATAAATACAGCGGATGCGCAAATAAATACACCGGACCCAAAAATAAATGCAGCTGATCAACTAATAAATGTAGCGGCTGCACATATAAATGCAGCGGATTCACAAATAAATGCAGCTGATCAGAATCAGTGATTATGTCTGCTGCAAACTCATCAGAGTCTGAGTCACTGATAATTTTCTTTGATTCATAATCAAATATTTCAATGCTGTCCATTTCTGTAATCTTTTCAACATAAAGGTATAATAGCAGAGCTGTTTGTCTTCCATGTATCACAGAAGTAATTTTCCAGTGTGACTTTGGGTGTTTCCATCAGGAGTGATCAATTTGTCAAATCTGAAGCCATACAACAACAACAACGACAATTTCAGCTTAATTTAATGAAAACCTCTAGACTAAAATTAATTGTTCTAATATATTTGGGGGATGCTGTTATGTGGTGCTTACCCTTTAACTACATACCCATTTGCTAACAGCTCAAATTACAATTCCATATTAATCCATGTTATACACAAGTTTGTTGGAAATAAAATCATTCAGCATTATTAAAATGAGTATAGGCTATTCCATACCTGGTGCCCTCTGCTGCTCTATTGTTTCATCATCTGCTTCAGCGGTGCTGAATTATTCATCACAGCTGTCTATGAGTCATTACCCAGAAAACCCTGACGCATGCTATGCTTACCCATCTCTTGCATAAAAATGTTTATTTTAGGAGATGCACTGTGGCTTTAGCAAAAAAAAAAAAAAAAACGGCTTGGCAGGGTACTGAGGAAGACCCAACAGGAAACTTTTCTTGGCAGACCTTGAATGGATGCCCTGGACATGAATTCTGGATAATTTCCAGAGACACTTTCTTGTTTTGGATACTATTAATCATTATGGTTGCTTATTCCCTAACCATTCCTACAGCCAATCACCAGATTTAGTATTATCGTTCAACGTTGCACATTATGTCCAATTTGTAAGAGTGAAGTGTAATTTCAAAGAAATGTGAATAAATGATATTGAGATATTAATACAATTTTCATATCTGTCAATAACTTGAAGAAATATAATGAAATCTTTTCAAAGATCACATTGGTATTCTAAGGATATGCATTTTCAGTAAGCTTGCTTTTACTTTATCTGAGTACAGGTGGTTACATCTCTTATTTATGTGTTAAGAGAACAAATAAATGTCTGCAATACCGACTGGCAACAGAATATTACAATAGAAGTTAATATTTAAGATTAGTCTTTCACTACTATGTCTTTCAATACTATGATTGTTATGGGTACTACTATGCTATTTGTGTGTAATATGGTGATAGCCCCGGATCAAATGCACTGTGCCAGAGCAGACTGTGGCTGCCTATGTCAGTTGCATAATCCTCTAGCACAGCAGCTTACCTAAAATACCCAGAGTCCCCAGCGGCGTTGTGAAAGGCACAGAACAGGCGCATGTCCTTGTACTCCCAAACTGAAAGAGGATGACTCAGGGGTGAAATGGGCCTGTAGCTGCAAATGGTGATTCCAAATTGTGCTGAAAAATTAGGAAAATGTCAAAATATATATATTTATTTATTTATTGGATAATCACTACTTGTTGTTGGTGGTGAGTATTAATACAAAAATGTAAAGTGCATTGAGTCAAAAAATATGTCTAAATGTTCCCCATATAAACATTTGCTGGTAAAATAAAGGGAACTTCAACCAAAGCATGCCCCTCTGTAAAGTTCTTTAGATCAGTTACCAGATTATTTTTATGAAACTGCATGCTCACACTTTAGATTGATATTTGCAGTCAACTAGGGCTGTCATGATTATAAAATTTGAGTTAGTGAAAAATACGCCACTTCCCCATGGTGCATGGTATTACAATTGGGAGGGTATCATTGCAGCAGTCTATTTAAACCAGTTTATTTTGACATTTATTTTGATATTATATGCTATTAATAACAGTCCTAACCCTGACCAGCTGTTTCTGAGCTATTCTGCTATTTCTGAAAACTGACTAGAACCCTGAGGGTGTATACTGTGAATGCAATGCATTCAATAAACAATGGAGCACCTGGGGTTGTGTACAGTGAGTACAATGCATTCACCTGCCCCGCGTTCAAAGCCTTCCAAGCCACTTCTAAGCCTGTTGTCTGTACTGTCACTGGAGAATCTCCTAAACACACAAGTGCAGAGGGATTGCTGAAGTGATATATGATTACTAACTTGTAGCCCCTGAATGTATAATATCCTTCCATTGCACTTTAATATAAAGAATCATTCCTACTGATTTGCCTCAGCTATAGTGCAGAGCAGTCTCTGAATATGTGGGTTGCCAGTCTGGGCTGATGCTATTAGAGTGTGAGTTACTGGCCTATTTTTTCTTTTATCCAGTTCCACCTGCAGGAAATGAAGTCATTAAGTTGACAGTGCCACGCAGCTAAAATGCTGGGCTTAGACTGATTTATAGGCCTGGACTCACATTGGCAAACTACAGAGTTCATATCACTGCTCTTTCACTCATGCCAAGCTATTAATCACGACTGTGGCGCTCTCAGCACCACTGGCTCAAACTGTGAAGAGCGTGGATGGGCGGACAAGGGATCCCTGGAATCTCACAGCAAAATTGGCCTGACACTGAAATATCTCAGGGACAGAAGAATCATTCCAATCTGCGTGAGTGAGCTGCCATGCATACGACAAACAAAAGGGGTCATAAACGGCAGGAACAAAATGACTTTGCCACCAAGGGGCAGCACTCAGGATGCGGGAGGCTTTTGGGCTACATTACAAGAGCAAGAGGCCCATGCTGCTTTGTAGTGGCTCTGGTATACTAGTGCTCAGCTGGAGCACAGCACTGTGGTGTGATCCTATAAACAGCAGTGAAGCATGAGAAGGCTCCTCCACCAAGGAGTGCAGTCTTTCTTTAAGCAGACCTGCACTGCAATGACTAGCGATGAGCCAATCACGTGAGTAGAAAAAGTTCCAGCAACACTTGATCTTGTCATCATCTATCCTAGTTCTCCATGTCCTGTACTTACCATGAAATGTACTATATTGCAGTTACCACTTATTCAAATATCTTTACAAGGCACCTATCTACAAGCAATGGTAATAAGTCTTTTTTTTACAGTAATGTCGCTGGGAATAATATTCAGGCAATCATTTTAAAAAAACCTAGATTCAATAGTATCATATTTTAAATTGTAGTTGCCGGTGTAGTTGTACTTGGATGAAATACATATATTTAAATGTGCGGTCGATTTATCTGTTAGCATTATTCTACTCAAAGTGGTTTCAAGGCCTCTGCTCTGGAGTAGGGAGGGAGTTAAATGATAAGCTGCCAATGACAAATTGAATACAGCAGTGAAGTCCCCAGGTGGAATAAAAGCTTGCAGGCCGAACTATGCAACAGAGCCAGAGGCAAATATCCAAAACATATAGTGTACATACAGTTAGAGTGTTTGGACAGTCACACAATTTTTGTTGTTTCGGCTCTGTACTCCAACACATTGAATTTAA
Organism: Anguilla rostrata; assembly: GCF_018555375.3. Taxonomy (NCBI): domain Eukaryota; kingdom Metazoa; phylum Chordata; class Actinopteri; order Anguilliformes; family Anguillidae; genus Anguilla; species Anguilla rostrata. The sequence goes on from NC_057948.1 coordinate 22,027,697, forward strand.
AATAATATGAGGTAGAATATGAGGTTAAAGCGCAGACTGTCAGCTTTAGTTAGTGGGTATTTACATCCATATAGAGTGATCCATGTAGAACGTATAAAAAATACCCTTAAATAAAAGCTGAGAATCTGCACTTTAACCACATGTGAATAGACTGATTACAAACATTTTCGAGTACACAACCAAATAAAGGAAAAATATGTCTTCGTCCCAAACTTTATGGAGTTTGAAAGCCAGTGATTCCACACAGCATTTTAAAAATGGCTGCTGTAAAATGATGAGCAATGCTACCAAAGTACTAAAAGTGAGTTCAAAGTACACAGTGAGTTTAGACAAGGTGATTTTCCACAAAGGACTTTCTAATCCAGATTTACAGGCAGACAGTGTGTTTGGCTATTTTAAGACTGGGAACAGCCAGAAAAACAGCACCGAAGAAGGACAGAATCCCTGTGCGTCCATGATATACAAAAGCATACGCAGTTTTACAAGCCTCTGCTGCACTCGACTGTTTTGGAGATCACCCCCCAAACGTTCACTGTATACACAAGCTGTCACCATGGGGCTACCTCATAGACACTGTTATGGCAGTCTGAGATCTCAGCACTTTGAAGGAAAAAAATATATATAAACGCCTTGATTAATTGACTGCCTAGTCTAAAAATGGAGACATACAGTATTCAGAGAGTGATGTCATCTGTTTTGGGTTTTTCATACGGGTACACTTATTCAAAGGGTACACTTTGTAAACCAACAGAGACATCTCTCACGGGACTGTAGAATCACTGTGTGTTCTACAAGGCAGATTTGTGCAGAGTTTTGATCAAATTCATGGTTCATAAACTGCTCTAAAGATACCGATAGGATGGGTACGTCAAATGCATCTTTGTCTCACTGATCTGAGCTAGGTCAAAACTGATTTATGCAAGGTCAGCTGTAAAAGACTGAAAATGGTAAAGGATAAATTTCTAAAAGCACAATCAACTTCTTGGTATTGCAGTGTCAGTGTGCTAAAATAGTTGACACGTTTGGGATGTAAATAGGACTATACTACATGTTTATGTCTCATGCATTGTATAGGAAATTCACTATTTAATACAGCCTAATATCCATTCTGAATGTGGCTTGGTACCTACATCAGGCATTTTATAAAGCTGAGATTAACTTGCAGTTTCAAGAACCATTTAGTTTTACTACAATGTGTTATTCATGACTACAGCTGGTACTGTAGTAACATTTTTCAATTTATTCTGAAAAAAAATGTAGAACCTACTATCCTACAATCGTGCTTATATAACTCACCCTGAATGATTTCCAACAAAATTGCTCCACACTAGAATATTCTTTAGTGATACAGACATGAACTTTATGACACCTGAGGCATGTGCCATTGAACACGACATACCCATCTGCTTTTCTGTAGTTCATAACAACTGTGACTCCCAACTCCCACTCAGGTAACACAGTCCATGTACTGTGGGCGGAAGCAGGCTTTTCCAATGACTCGCACAAGGCAGTGAGCTACATCACCAAATCGACACTGTTGGCAAAGCATCATTTATTTAATCTGCACTGTGCAAACTATAATCAATGCATTTATGCTGACTGAACTTTGCCTGTTGCAAACAACATTTTACGATATTGCACATATTAACATTTCACACTGAAGTCTGCATTTCTATCCAGAGCACTACAATCTGCTCAATCTTACCTACGAGCTACAGAAAATAAACTGCCCTTTTTCTGCTATAATCAGCTCTCACAAAATCTAAGATGTGCAGAAAAAAATTGGTGCTCAGCATCTGCAAAGAAAGTCGAGAACAATATTTTCAACGGTCATTTCAGACCAGTGAGTCAATCTTCCTCATTTCAATTCAATGCGCTTTAATTGTGTGGGTGTGCGTATGCGGGGGGCTGAGGAAACTGGAGGTTTTCTCACACACACACACACACACAAAAGAAAGTGACTGAGAATCCTGCAGTGCTATTACTCAACAAGTCTCTCTGCAGTCCTTGTGAGATTTCACAAGAGTAGGACAGTTGACTTTTAATCATACATGGTGCTTGTTTATTTTTTTATTTTGCACAATGAATAATTCATGGAAATTATAGAAAGGACCCATATTGCTGATCGACCAAAAATAACACATCCTCACATTTCCGAGCACGTCAGGATTTTAGTGTTATTTATATACCTACGGTGACTGCAGTGATGCCAGCTCTGGGCAGCTATTATGCATGTTCAAAAACAAGCTAAAGGCAATAATGTCATGACAGAAAGGTGCAGACAGATGCAAGGAGTTCAGTTAGTTTTAGACACACCCAGTTGTGTGGTACAAGCATCATTGTCATAGTGGCCCACAGCAGTAAATGGGGGTGGTCAAAATGAGAGAACAAGTAAACAAGTCAATGGCTATTTCCACAGCAATGAGCTTTGTAGGTTGACTGGATTCATCTTGTTTTTAACTCTGGACTCTTAATCTTACCGGTTGAATCTCAAAGACTACATCAGATGGCAGCTGATGCTCTATGGCTTGGTTTCTTCTGAAAACCATTGACACTTCCAATATTCTATATAGCATAGGGTAGTAAATTACGGTAACAGCTTCTATCTCTTCAAAACATGTCATGCTGATGCACTCCACTGCTAGTTCGCATTGGTATTCAGATATAAGCAGTTTTGTAATGATAGAAAGAAAAGTTTAATCTTGGTTTGTTCAGAATTAAATTATCCATCCCAGACAAACTACTCCAAATGTGCTCTTGTGGCATATAAGGGAGACCATAATCATACAAAAAGCACCGCATATAGTCGGTAAATCAACACCCTAAAATTGAAAACCACAACCTAACCAACACACAGTACACATCTGCTGCACATAAACAATTTTTTTTTTAAAACACTGTACTAGCCTATTTCTTTATGGTGCTTTCCCAGGCTTCCAGATGCCCTGTAGTGACAAGAATTACTGAGTGCTGTGGAGTTTCCTGCAGGCATCTTTTTTTTTTAACCTAAAATTCAACAATGTTCATGCATGTGATTGCCTCACCACAGGTACACATTGGCAGCTCTATGCCCTGCACTCTTAATTCGAAATTGTCTTGAAGTTTCATTTTTGTCACTCAGAACTTAGGCTGCAATATTAATTAAAAGGGTTGTACAATTGTTTGCTCATGAGAAGATACGATTCTTAAAGTTGTCTTCAATTGGAAATCCCACTGTTCCAAACTCATCCCTTGGTCCAGCCACTTTCTTGCGGTGGGCGGGACTTTAACACTGTGACAGTACCATCTAACAGAATAATTATAATACTACAGCTGACAAGCTCACAATAGCACAAATACAGACTGGCTATCTAGGTATTAGGGGTGTGCATAGACCTCATTATCTGCATCTGTATCTGTATCTGTTCAACCAACAAAATTATCTGTATCTGTATCTGTATTCGGATAGAAGACAGGAAGTGGGCGTGGTTTATGCCGGAAGTCACGTTAAATCAGGCAAATGTTGTACTTTCTAACCTAATATTCATTGGCAGTGCAATTGTTGTGCCTTCAAATTGATTTAATATTGCCACATAATTAATTATGAAATATAGTTCCACATCCTTATACTGTATTTTTTCATCGCTCTCTCTTTTTTAAATTTTTAACTAAACTAAGTTGTATGAACATCAGCCCCCCCCCCCCACCACCACCACCCCTTTAATTGGGGTACATTGAACCATTGAATCAGAAACAGAAAAAAAATATTTTATAAATCTAAAGATTCTGTTTTGCATTGGAAATATAAACTATTTACAGTAGAGATATATAGAAACATATCCTTCAGTTGAAGGGAATCATCTTAAATTCCAATGATGCTGCGTTCGCGTTTCTTGATGTGTCAACGTTACTGCAGTTCGCTAGGGAAACGTAAATTACTACTTTACAAGTAATTACATAACAGTAATAGCCTACGTGAACTTTTTTTTAATGTTTTATTTTTCTTTTTTTTTCTCCTAGCCTGAACTAAGTTTGGATAGACTGCAAACCATCTCATGTACTCATATTTTCCATAGGTGGCAACTGTCACCATGAAAGGATTTCGTGTTCATTATAGCCAAGACCTATGACTGATACATACAGCATGTTACATCTTAAACGGATAAATATTGACTGAAATACAAGGTAAAACGTCGGTTTTTTTTCAATATTTCGACTGGGGTTTTTTAATGGAGGAAATTAACACATACAGCTAAAAACTACAGTTCTACTAAGCTTCATTTTGATGTATAGGTTGCGGGGGTTTGAATGAAATCCAGCTGCCACACCAGGCTTGTGTCTCGCTAGCTCCCGCACCTCGATCCTCCTCGATGCGAGAGTTTCCCTGAGTGATAGCCGGGAACGGTCAGCTCTTCAGCCCGCTGCCTGCTGTGCGCTGACTCGGTGGGGGCGACTACAGAATATAGCCATCACTTTTAAATAATGTATAGTAAATGAAACGACTAGTTAGTGAAATCAAAGTCCTATGTTGCAAACAGAATTGGGCATAGGCCTATTTATCTAGTGGCCATCATCCACAATGATATGAATCGATTTGAAGAAACATAATGGCTGACGCACAGAACTTATTTATTAAACGTTTTGCAGCGCAGTGGCTCAAAGTTTGTTCGTGTGTGTAACTGGTGCCGCCGCACTCTCTCTCTCTCTGTCTCTCTCTCTCTCTCTCTCGTGTAACGTTAGATAGAGACTATGAGAACTCGATATGGAGCTGACTTTTTTTCCCGAATCCGAATAATAACGAGCAACTTCGGGTAGAAGAAATATGTTTCCATCGCATTATTCGTGCTTTCCCGAATACAGTATTTGGATTCGGATACATCCCTACTAGGTATCAAAGTAATATCAGGCCTAACTTGTAACAGTTTTGCTATTTAATACTCACAGAAATACAAAGGCGGTTGGCTTCAGAAAATCACCGTGTTGCAGTTAACTCCTGATGGTGCAGCTTAACCCACCAGTCAATCAGCACCCAGCCACCTGTCACTCACCTTCCATGTGCGTATTTGCACAAAAAACACCTGAAACGTACCCAAACGTTAGTCGGCTAGGCAACGTAGCTAGCAAGTAAATTAACCACGATGGGCGATATGCTTTATACGATACTAACTATCCACAACTTACTTCCCCAGCATGGAAATAACGTAACGCTAATGGTAATATAGTCGGCCTATCGGTAGGTAGTACGAATTAATGTTTTGGATTAGACAATATAGCAAGGACAGATACGAATAAAGCATGCAAAATTTGCATGAGAGATGTACGAGCAATCAAAGTTTTATTTCTACCAAATGTAGCATGTTGATATAAGTGCACCAACATCTAAAACAGGCTACTTTAGCCTATAGTGTAGCCTACATCTGATCAAAATCATATCACACTTTATAACACAAACGCAACTTTTACTCACCTTGGTAACAAAATAACATGGATTTAGTCTTAGGTTAGTCGGAGTAGCTATTGAAATCCCAGAACTTAATGAACCACCAGGTGTGCGGGAGGGTGAAGTCGTTCCGCTGAACAGGATACCCTAAATGCGCCAACGGACCTGGGCCTTACTAGAAAAGCGGGCGAAACTTGTGCACGAGGGGCTCGCAGCCTACTGCCTCTCATCAGCTGTTTAATAAAATAAAGCAGTGACTTTTATTTGCTTGTTGACTGGTTGATTTTGTTATCACTGTCCCATTCTTTGCAACATCCTCAGTTCAGAAGGGAATTACACAAGCATGCGTGTCGACTCCAAAACACACAGCCATTCAATGTATTATTTGCCGCACTGCAATCGGCCATCTGATCTGCAGCAGCTACTGCACTGGAGGACTGCATAGCTGGAGCAAGAAAATTTAAGGTGACTGATCGGCCAGGGATGTAAGTGGTTGCGCAAGACAATGTGCATTATCAGTCTAACATTTTATTTGTCAGCTAGTAATCATATTCAAAACTGAATGTCAGATGACTCACAGGCTAAACAAGCCATGTAGTGCATTTGCTAAGTACATACAATTACCCACCCATTACAACATAAGCATCATTTGAAGTCTGTTTTGATAGCCTAGCTTTTAATTAAAAAATAAGATAAAAAATCAGGCACAAACATGCAACAGCTTAATGGTGGCTCTAATTATGATTCAGTTGAAAATATGGACAGAAACCTGCACTTACAGAGTACCATTTCATAACAAACTGTGCCAAAGTTCCATTTTTAAAGAAGAGGCGAATCTTGCACAATAGGCTTGTTCATAATTACACCTTGTGTTTGAGTATTCACATAGAGAATTGCAAGAGCACTAAACCACTTTAGTCTTCGAGCCCTTTTCCGTGGTTGAGAGCAGCCATGAAAATGTCACACCCAACAAGCAGTCTTATCCATCTGTCCATTGATATGCAGGCCAAAATGAGCATTGTACTGAGAATTAATAACTCTTGACCAATCATGCTAACATGATTGTTTTGATGAATAATCTTGATTGACAAAGGAAAACTCCATACTGTTTGAATGAATCACTTCATTGAATACTTTTGGCTTTGCTTCTTAGTTTCACATATTTCCTGGCTATGTATTTAGGATGGATTATTATTGCGATGTGCATTCAAGGCATTCAAAACCTTTGACAAATATACCTGTTCAAAGTGAAGTTGACAGGCCCCCAGACCTGTCTGCAATAGTGTAGGGAGAAAACACCTGTGGTATTTTAAGTCTTCGGTTTAATAGTTGAGGCGTGCATACCATAGTGTGAAGTGAGGGAAAATCCTGTCACATACCCCAGGCATGCCAATATTCAACACTTTACATGCTGTCAATAATAGCTGGAGCCGTTTGAAATCCATTGTAGCAAATGTGTCAATTAATCTTCAATATCACAACAGAAAACATTTTCACTCTACAAAAATGTCATGTTACTCATGCATACAAAGCACTGTCATTAATTAAACTTGCAGAACCTGCTGTTAAAAGTATTGATATCAAAATGAAGCCAAGTTACAAAAAACAATATTGGCTGTCTTTGCTCACAGAAATGAAACAAGCTGTATTCCAAAGCAATGTGTGAGCTAAGATAACCAATATTGTTTGTTGTAACTTGGCTTCATTTTGATGTCAGTACAGTAGACCTAGATTTAGCAAGTTTTAACGACTTGTAGACAGTGATTTGTATGTGTGAGTAGCTCAGCATTTTTGTACATTGAAAATATGTTTTGTTGAAATATTGAAGATTACTTCACACATTTGCTACACTGGATATCATTCGGCTCCAGCTGTTCAGGACAGAGGAGGCATGCTTTCCTGATAGTGAGACTATGAAAAAGCTGAGTGCAACCAAGCTCCATTAATATTTACAGAATCCCAGAGCTATGTACTGACTTTGTTCAATTTGTTCCTCACTGTGGACTGGCTCAAATAATCATACACTAAAGGATGACTCATCGAGGCAACAAACCATTCATGAATTCAGGCTCACTGAACAAGAAGATACTCATATTAGCGGAGCAATCTCTGTGATGCTTTTTAAAACATAATAACATGATGGCTCTTTGAGATGAGAAAAAGTAAGCAAGAGGAAAAACAGTAACAGTACATAACCACTTCATAAATAAAGAAACCAAAAATGTCTCCTAAGGTTTAATACAATTTCCTGAGATCAGTGGCTCAAGTCATTAGTAATTGGAGCATACATCTAGTCTTAAAAATATAGCCTCTGTATTTGATTAATTTGTGAATATTTTTATATGACACATCTGGTGTTTTTAAAATTCACAGTGCTATGTAAATTTTTAATCAGACAATTAATAATGTAGTCAATTAGAATAATATAAAATGGGGAAAAAAATCGGCAAGTACAAACTACATGTATAAACTGCATACCCAATTAGTTACGAGTAGTACTACTAATAATAATAAGAAGAAGAAAAAGAATAAGAAGAACAAGATGACAGTGCATCATTAATTTATGATTAGCAGTAGTCTGGGTTTAGGGCGACAGATGTACTTTCTTGTTCCTTCTCCTCCTCAGACCATCTTGGTACCTTTGCAAAACCTTGGGTTACTTCAATGACTGAAGCTGCTCCATTCCATCCATAAAACATATTACAAATTATGGATTTAACACATTTGTTTTGATTTTGTTTTTTATTACAAAATATGAATGTAAACATAAAATTATGAACTACTAAAATGAAATAACATAGTTTTAAGAAACAAACAATGTCTAAACAATGCAAATTCACGACACAAATATAACTTATTGCTTCTGTTCATTCATTTACATCTGTAGTGTGAATCCCAGGACAAAATAAGAATACGTTCTTTTTTCATTTTAATCCTCACTGCCTCCCACCCACTTATGTCTCTGTATCTTAGCCAAAGTACTGTACGAACCAGCGTACTCATTTTCAAGTAAATATGCTTCCAGATGACACATAAATGGTGATCTTACACAAAGTGCTTTAAATAACATTTTTACAACCCTTTCTATAAAAGTTTCTGTAACAATGCTCCCTGTTTGTTTTTCTGCGCACTCTGTAGTATGGTGTGTGCTAAATGTTCCATCAAATAGAATATACAGTAACACAATACCATACTTCCTTCACTGCCAAGGCAATACTATGTCCACCTAATTATTAGGATGTGATTTTGCACTGTAACTCTCTAAAAACACAAGCCAAACATTTTATTTTAAGGCAGATTTAAAAAAAGAAAAAATGGTGAAATTTAGAAAGCCTCATGCAGATTCATCATCACCAAATTGTCATGGCATTTTTCTCAATACAATCCTCTCAATTTACAATTTTAAAAAATGTAAATAAATGTATGTACAGTTCTTTCAGTCCTTGGGTTAGTGTTGAAAACTCAAGCCTGTGACACACAGCTTCTGGTCTTCGGGGGGGGGGGGGGCAAAACGTTTTGACTTCTCAGAGGACTGAGAGGTCATGACAGGACTTGGACTTCTGCCGAAAGGCCATCTTTTTGTTCTTCTTAGCCACCATCCGGCCCAGGAAGCGTTTGGCCTTCTTGCTGATGCTTTCCCGCCTCTTGTTGTTGGCCTGCCGCCTGGCGTTGTCCTCTTTGCTGTCTTTGCGCAGGCGTATCTGCCGGACGATGCCCTCGAAGAGGTCCCGAACGTTGTGGTGCAGCGAGGCCGACGTCTCAATAAACTTGCAGTCAAACACCACAGCGCAAGCTCTTCCCTCTGTGAAGGAGAAAACAAGGAAAGTATAGAGGTATATAAGCATACATAAAATTTGCATTTGTATTGCCAAAGCATGGCAAGGAACATGTGAGACATCAGATAACAAAGAAAGAATAATATCTATATTATATATACAGTAATAATAATAACACATCTACACAATAAGAACAGCCTAAGTATGCGTAAGTGTTTGAGTGTGTGTGTGTGTGTTTGTGTGTGTGTGTGTGTGTATGCATGCATGTCACTGTGTGTGTGTATGTGAGTGTATGAACGTGCATTTGTGTTTGTTAACTATAGTATTGTGTGATGATGTTTGTTTTGTCACTCACTATCTCTGAGTGTATTACATTCAAACATGTATTTTACTGCGGTATGTGCTGTTGGTCCCTCTCCAGGACTATTGGTAATTGCTCTCCTCTAGATTTAGGAAGTTGGAGGCATGATTTTTTAACTTTCTTAAAATATTTTCCCTGATATTGTCATATTTATGGAATTTTAGATAGAAGTGTACCTCAGTTTCAACCTCGCCTGTTGTACAGTGACCACGCATTCTCAATTATGTTGGTATGTTTGTGAAGCAGTGCTGGTCTTAGATGTATTATTGTTAGGTGTGAGATGATTAGTTAGTCTCAAGACCAGCTGACTTAGCAGAGTATTTCCAAGGCTCAACTTTTGGGTTTGAAGCACATGAAACTGCAGCGTTGTTTTGGGATTTGATTTGAGATGCATCCAGAATTTGAGAGCCCTTTTAATATGTTTATAGCCAATGGAAATCATCCTAAGTCAGCCCTGTATGCATTGTATGGTGTTTTTCTGTGGATGTTTAGAAAGTGTTCTGCAGAATTCTGCATTCAGAGCATAAATTAGCTGCATCTTCCATCTAGTGTATATCTAATGTGTTGCTATAGCACACATTTTCCAAGGGATGTGATGAAGGAAAAGGTGCTCACCCTCCACTGTGACCTCTCTGGACCGCACAAGATCGCTCTTGTTCCCCACTAGTATAATGGGAATGTTCTCAGACTGCCTGGCCCTGCGCAGCTGTATGCGCAGCTCAGAGGCCTTCTCAAAGCTGGCCTTGTCCGTTACTGAATACACGATGATGTAAGCATCGCCCATCCGCATGCACTGCTCCCTCAGCCATTGGCTGTTATCCTATGGCATCACAGCAAAGAAAAACACTTCTCACTACTGGTGTTCCAACAATGTAGGCTCTTAGAGCTACATGAAATTATACTGTGTGACAAAATTACATTTTATCCAAATATATAGCAAATACTTCTATAAGATAATTAAATATCTAATCACAGCCAGAATGTATGGCATTATAGATCCTGCTCACCTGTTCCCATATGTCATACAAAATAATAGAAGCCTCCTCGTCATCAACAATGACTGATCTGTCATATGTGTTTCCTGAAACAGAAGCAGCAGATGATCAATACACCAGACTAAAAAGCAAGAAAAGCATCAAGGCTCTAAAGTGACACACATTTAGCACCCGTAATAACACTTTTACAGAGCACAGCACATTATTTTCTTCAGTTGTACACCTCCTTTAGATATTGTACTTCACACATTTTTTTATCACTGCAGTGAAACATGAATGCTGCTATCTGAACTAAGAGATGGTCACCCCTTGAAATAAATTGATTAAATCAATCATCAATGCACATGATATAACCTGTCATATACGGGTTTACCAAAGAGGCAACTCATAAATTGTAATGCTATAGAGCTAAAATGATACAATTTTCATATTCAAATGATATCTATGCCATTTTTTCATTTTTATTTTCTAGTTACAAATGTCACACATTAACCCCTGAGATAATTTAATGTGACTTTTAAATTAATTAATTAATTTTTTAACATGGGTTTCATTGTGATTTTTAAAATTATAATTCAAACTAACAAGCAGGCTTCAACATTTTAGTCGCCTCCACCCTCCCCCCTTCACCTGCTTCATCGCAGTCGTGACACTCTTCAACTCCGCCGAATATACGTGCCAAACTTGATTTTCCAACGCCATGTTCGCCCAGGAGAACCACCTTGTGAGCCTGTCCCTCGGAGTCGCTGCCTGAGGAGATGATAGAGTCGGAAGAGTCTGACACGCAGCTATCTCGGTGCTGGTCACAGGGGCTGTAGGACGTGCAACGCATAAGGCTCGCCAGCTCTCCCGTTTCTGCTGAGGGCATTGTAGAGTGCAGCTCTCGGTCATCCACTGGCATGCTCCTTCGATGCAGGGTCTGCAGGTGGACGGGAAACGGTATGCTACCTCGTCTTTTGTCCATGTTCCGCAATTTGTCACCTTTGTTCAGAGTCATGTTTCCAGATATCTGAAATTTACAGGCGTAATTAACAACAGTCTACCGAAATTAATGTTTTATTATTATTATTATTATTATTATTATTATTATTATTATTATTATTGTTGTTGTTGTTGTTGTTGTTGTTGTTGTTATTATTAGCCTCATTTATGCTAGAAATATTCAGTAATGTACCAGTATTGTCCAAACCAGCCAGGCACGTTTGAAATAAAAAATAAAATAAAAAAACGTTTGGATACATGCTCAGATTATAAGTTTTGGTAAATACCTTTTAACAAAATGAATCACTCTACATAGTCTATATAATATATGGTAAGACGGTGTTTTAAGGAAAAATTTCAACAACACATAAATATCACTGAAACTATGAAATATTTTGTTCCACGCGTAAACCTACATTTCAAATTCCAAGTCCAATTCCAAGCTTTTCCTTTCGAAATCCTGTCCCTTTGTGTAGCCTCTTTCGCGGGGGATAACGATGTTAAAGCTCCTGTTACAAAGTGTCAGAATCCTTTACGGTATATGCGCTCTTCCACAGTGGTTTTCGGTTTGCTTTCAAAGACTCGGGTCCCCTTATTTATCTGCCAGCAAACTGACGTCATTCCGAGGCAGGGTTTGCCTGGCTGTCATGGCTCGCTTTAGTGTAGTAGCATCAGCTGGGGAGGGAGGGCACATCGGAATCCCTGTCTGCCTCACAACGTGATTCAACGCTGATCGCGGGCGGCGACGGGGGTCTCCCCTCCCACGCATCTCCTACAAGCCTGATGTAATTCGCTTTCATAATTCTTCAGTGAAGAGTTCAGAAAGCAAGGTTTTATGGACCATTATTGAATAGCAAGGGGCTTTTGATAAAACGCACGACCTAGTCTCACAACAGCCAAAATTGAGGTTAATCCTATTAACTAAAAGTATCCGGAAAACATTTGTATTAAATTATGCAGAAATCAATTAAAAACGATATTTTATCATTTTTCAGGACACGGGTTAACTATACATTGGATGTCTCAGACCTATTAAGAATTGATTGTTATGTTATTGATTATGTTATTTTGTGCGAACCCTTGAATTTCACCCTAGTGGCGAATTGGAGCCAACTGCCATATTCGAAGAGACTATGTTCTTGGGGTGATAAATACAAAGAGAATTTATGCCCGGGTAAAATATATTTTAGCCGTCGTGTGGTCATGTTAGAGATGAGTCAAAAAATCAATTGGAATACAAATAAGCCCAACACTTTAACCTCAGTACCCAGTGCCAGGGATCAAGTAACGAGGGTCGTGAAAGGTAGCCTACAGTTTCAAATGAATGGATACATAAAGAAAAGCTACTTAGAACTGATCTATATTGAATATTGAAGAAGAAGCCTAACCTATCTGCAGTAGGCTAATATTCGTGTTCCCTCAAGATATATTATTTTTGATGAATGAAAACATGATACATTCTCTTCTGGGTGTAACTCACACAAGAGGAAACCCCACGAAAACACATCTGTTTGAAAATAAATACTATATAGCATAAAAACAGTTAGCTTCAGAACGGCTTAATCTTGTTCGCGAAGATGTATAAAATAGAACGATAGGCACAACGAGGTAGCGCCATCTGGTGGGTGTAAAATCAAGATTCCATTAACGCAACGCTTCGTATCAAAACAGGAAAGTAGCCTACGCTACACTGAAGATGTAAAATAGCACTATTTTCGCAAAAATATATTGCAAAATACAGATTTAAGCTCGTGGATGTCCTGTATCTGCTGTAAAACGTGCCTACACTACTTTAAGTACGAGACTCATTTGATTTAATAAAGTATACAGGTACATTTCTAAAAATAATAATAATAATAATAATTTAAAAAACAATATCTGGTGTGATTACGCGTCAAAATTAGATGCTTTTATACTGTACCAACTGTCATAACTGTAACAGCAGTAGTTGTTCGCTTTGTTGAAAGTACAGAAATGTTGTTCCCTTTCAGATGTCTGCATTAGGGTTCTCAGCTGTAGTCAGGCTCAGACAAACCAAGTCCATTACAGAGTATATGTTCACTTTGCCTCTTACAGTATGCAGTGAAAGGCAGGTCTGGTATGATGAACATGTGTTGAATGGAACTTATCCACATTTAGCATGGTAGCTAAAACTTGCAGCACTCTATACCAAAAAACCAAGGTTGCAGCATGGGAAATTTTTATTGTACGAATAACATCTCCAGAATGTGATGCCAATTATACAGGAACAAACTTTGTTTTATGTACAGAGGATGACCAGGAACATCTGAGCATTAACTGATCAGAGCTAAAGGAACAGTTGCAATGAGGCAGCCCACTGATTCATGCCTCTCATGCCTGTGTGCAGCCTAGATGGAGAGGCTCATCAGCACATCATACTGTGCACCCTATATAAAACTTTCCCAACTTTCTATCAGCACAAATCCATTTATTTTACTGTATTATGTTGTAGACAAAGCAAGCATATATTGTATCAGCAGACTGTGCATTATTTATTTATACTTAACCTCTGGGAATACACTGTGGGATGGTTCTTTATTTATTGATGATGGTCTGCTAGAAATAGCAGTCCAGAAATACATTCTCTATTTTTGGTCAGAAAAAAATGGAAAAGAAAACATTATCTGGTAACGCAAAACGATCTTTAAATGTGCAAAAAGAAACTACATTGGAAAAGTCTTTGGTTACAGGTCAAAGAAACAGAATCTGCTGTGAATTATTGATGAGGAGGGCCAATGGCTGCATTTTTGCAGCTTGAGATTTGTAATTGGAAGAAACCTCTGACAGGGAATAATTAAATATATGCACATTTATTGTATAATTAACACTATTGCCCTAACAGATCAAATCACTCAAAATACCCTGACATTCAACTGTCAGTTTACGTTTGTTCAGGCTTTCATACAAAATATAGAACAAGATGGTTTAAACCAACTGAAACTTTCCAAAAGTTCTTCATGAAGGATCCATATTCTGCATGAACTCAAGCTGTGAACAGAAGTGCCAGAAAAGCTTTTGGTTTTTGTTCCATCTGAGCTTTATTGGACAGTTTGATCAATTATTAACAGTGTGAGCACAAGTTTTCATGGGGATATGCTGTGTTCACAAAGCCTAATGTTACGCTGATATGTTAAGTACATATACAGTTATAAAGATATGGGCATAGATGGAGCAAAAATCTGAAACATATCTGGTACACCAGGGGCCTGTATCACGAAGCAGAATTACTGAGTTAGCCGGATAACTACACTGAGTAATGTCCAGAACAACTCTGTTTACCTGCTTTGTGTTACAGGCTCCAGGTCTATACACATCCCATGCCTGTCAAAATTAATAGGTGAACAACCATAGAGTACATACTTATATTACATCTTTTAGAACGGTACAGATTAATAGACATCATTGAACAAAGAAATCTGAACATCATTGAACAAAGAAATCTGCTCCTAATTATTTAATTAATTTCTCAACTTCCTTTCCTGCCCTGAACTGGGCCATGCTTTCATCAGGTAACTGCTACTCCTTGAAAAAGGCTGTCTTTGCTGACCTACGTCCCATACTCAAGATTTATTCCTGCACTGAAGATTGCACTCACAATTTATCCTTTGAGCAGCATTAAGGTAACTGTAGGGCTCACTGCATCAGCAATATAAAGCCTGCTGATAAAAATGTGCACTGTGGCTTTTTGAGTCATTTAGCCGGCTTTATTATATCATATTTCATATCTGTAACTAACAATGTCAAGGGTCTTGTGAAATGCTACAACAATGTCAGGGGTGGGAAATGAGGGCCCTGTCTGTTTCTAGATTGCATGCCAAAATTTGCTCCTAATTATTTAATTAGCCTGACTGTTCACAAATTCATGAATGTCAACTGTTCTTATTCCCTTACTTATTTTACTGTAGTCTAAACTATCAGTGTGCCAATTGGCTAATTGAAACAGTACCTAATGGCATACATGGCCCTTGAAGAATTTAATTCCCATCACTGGTATATGAGGTGAAAATATCCTAAAGTTGGTTAGCAGTTGTTTTTAGGGGTTTTAAAAAATAACATGGAGATGTATGAACATGTCTCAATACAGCAAGAAAATAGACATTAGAGGTGTGTGGACAGTTTCCACTGTAAATGTATGAACAAAGACCTTGTTGTTAATCATAAACTGCACTGTTAAAAAATGTCCAGTAGGAGTCAGTAGAAACCACTACCTTGTGAATAAGTTCACACAAGGATGATGCAATATTTACTGCTTTATGACATATTTCTGAAAATAGAATTTGTCCAGAGAAGTTAATTCTTAATTAAATTTTACATGCCTGTTCTTTAAATATTTTCTAATGAATAAATTTCCTTATTTTGATTTAATCAGGTATTTGAGTAGCATTCCACGACTACTCTATTTTTCGTTAATCCAAATACAATACATATTAACTTTGTACATTGTAATTACTTAATTTTTCCAAAACATACAGCTTGTTTTAAAACACTTAGCAGAGGATGGTTTCGATCCATCGACCTCTGGGTTATGGGCCCAGCACGCTTCCGCTGCGCCACTCTGCTCACGACATCAAGTAGGAAGGAATGAGGCATTTCAACCACAATGGCAGCACACCATTGCCTCTCACAACAGCATGGACACTTCCAGTTTAGTCCAGAATTAACCACATACAGCAAACATGAATCTATGCTGAAATCCCTAGTTTGGTAACAGAATGTGGATTTCTTTAAATAAATTTAAGACATTTTAAATGGGTGTGCTAGTCATACTCATTGACTGTCATTTACGTAACAGCATTAATATGTCTATTTGAAGTTGTTTACATCATGAATTACCAAGTATCAGGAACAATCTAACAACATGCACCTCTATAGCTGCTTGACTTTGCATCATAATAAATGCATTCATTAACTTGCTTGGCATTACACTCAGAGTCATCCATTTTAATAGATGTTTGCTTTTGAAGAACCAACACATCATTTTAACTTATTCACATTCAGTAACATTCAACATTAAGATAATTATAATGGTAGTAAAATGTACATAAATAAGTCCTCATTATTACATCTACTTGAATGTTTTAAGGCTGCCTACCTGCAGCACTTGATCCTTAGGCATTTTAATACCTTAATTGAAATATGAACACGTTTCATGGTCTCTTGGTAATGCTCAAAAAAGCATACACAGCATTCTGCCTATTAAAAGCAAGCAAATATTTTTGTTTCATTAGCGATCCAGATCTCGCATCTGACATTTTAAACAGGTTAAAACCTCTGGGTTTAACTGTACATGTATGCTTAAGTGCTTGATTAGAGAGCTTTGCAAACTGCTTTGTAAATGGGTAGTTCACTCATTTGCAGTTGAATACATTGGCAACAACAAAACAAACAGAATAGGACTCAGTCTAAAAAGCATGTATTTATTAAAAATGTTAAAATAATCCCTGCTTGTGTTTCAGCACAGTTCCAGAATGTAGGCAGGAGGTAAAAGGTGGAAAGGTCACTTCTATACTGTCCCATTACTCCACTCACCCCCAGAGCTCTCTGAACCGGAGTCTTTCTCGGGTGAAAGACCCCAGTCCAGCCACAATGCCCGATACCGGAGACATGTCAGCCTCCCCACTCACACCTCCTCCTCCAGGGTCTTTTTGTTCCACCCCATTCTGTGAATCTGAGCCCCACCCCATCACAAATATGGGAGTGCCTTGAAATTACCTCAACATGCTGTTTAATCAATTTGAAAAAGACAATGCCAATGACACCTCCATCCATCAACCTTTAGAAGCTGCAAGCAGTTAGCATCATCTGTATAAACAGAGCTGAAACAAGCAGTGATAATAGTGGGTGGTGCAAAAGTAGTTGTCAGACCTTACTGTTATACAGCTCTTTCTTTTACCATCTGTACTTCAGTAGGAAAGTGCACAATCCAAGTGAAAACAAATGTAAGAACATGTACAAAAGTTAATGTAAAAAGCATACCATACTGGTACAAAAGTGCACATTACAAATCATTAACCACCATCATCTACTATGCTTCCCCATAAAACGCAACATGGTCGAGGTCATTCATACCATTAACCATCCCTTATCTCTGGAATCTTGTGACATTGATTTTGCTAAGGCATTAAATTAGCTGGAAGTTTGGAAGCCAAGCACTGGTTCACCACCTCCAGGAGTTGAGCGTTCTCCAAAGCTGCAGCCACTCTCTCTTTGTCTGCCAGCTGCTTATTAACTGCAAAAATAAAAAGTGTGATTTGCATGTCAGTGTGAGTTCTCCTTTAGGTGATTATTAATAAGGAAGTGGTATAATCAAAGGACATTATCTTTACATTCAGTAACGTAAAGTGATAAACATGAATACTGATCACATAAAACTTTTTACACCAAAATACTTCAATCTCTATTCTCACATTAATTTGCACAGTAATGTTGTAGGTAAGATGTTCTGAAGTATTCATCATGGATTTACATTACTTGTTTTAAATGATTTGATTCTTTGAGTTTAATTTAGCTGAAAATGTGATTGGATGGGTAAGGAAGGCAGGGTTGTAATTTACCTGCATCCTCAGAGGCATGGGTGCCAGGAGTTATATGCACATCAATCTGAGAAAGACAGAACTACAAAAGTAACGCAGACCATACTCAATCAATAAAACACATAATAATTGGGTATGTTCAATGCTTCACTAACCTTAAATCTGCTGGGTAGTGACCTCAGCAATTTAACTTTTATGGAAAGACCAATCAGGGTAGCCATGCTACAATGAGGAATGGTGGGAGTGAATTCCACAGTAACCGTACTCTCCGGGTCTCTAACCTGTTCGGAAGAACGCACAATTTCATTACATCCTTTAATACTCACCCTTTTGCAGTTATGCTAATGAAAGTGTTATAGCAGGCTATACGCTAGCCGTTTGTCCGCAAGAGAAAGTGTCACACGCAAGAGGTTAGGGGCATCATTGCATAAGGATTATAGCTCTATAGCTTATGCGTGAGGAGCACGCGTCTCCACGATCTCACGCATTTCAGTGACAGCCGTTGTACCGATTGCCAGCGTTTTAGACGGCAAGTTCAGTATAACTCCTATTCCCGGGTCGAAGGTCCCCAAACTTCACACACTTATGCACTGGGTTTTAAAAAAAAAAAACAAAAAAAAAACTTATGTGATCAATATTACGAAAACCAGTGTAAAGTATAGTTATCAATGTATAAGCTCCAGTTCCACCTACCCAAAAACAATGCGCCTAACCAAAGTTACTGGATGAATATGACAAGACAGACGTAGTTAGTTAGCTATACTGTTGCTTATGTTATTAAGCTGTATCGTCCGTAAAATTGTTTACGAGTCACATGCATACACACAATATGGGTAGGCTACCTAACATCGGCACAATTAGGTACTCCAAATACAAAAAAGCAACTCACGTGGACTCTCATTTGTTCTACAACATTTAGGTCTTCAAGAGACAGCGGGTGCTCAGGATCATTGATGGATCTAATAAGATGTAACTAAAAATTAAGGACAACCAACACTTGGCTAGTGTTCTTCACAATTAGCTTGATAGTTAGATTCATTCTGGCGCTTACAGTCAGCGTGTAAAACGCCATGTGCGTTTATTACTTTGTTAACGTTAACTAACCAGACACTCATTGCAGCAAACGTTAGCTATATTGTAACCAAGGATATCAAAGATTTCCCTGTCGTCAATTGGATCAGCAATGTCTTCGTCCTCGTCCTCTGCTGTCCAAAGTCTTTCTCCTGATCGTTGGAAGATCTGGGGATTCTCGTTGTCTAACTGCGTTCCTCCCGACATCCTTAACAGGGAAAAACTGGCTATTCTATGTATTATAGCCTATTAGGTTAACGTTTCGTGGTATAGCTTAGTTAGCAATGCTAACTGTTATGGCGGACCTTCTACAGTTCTCATGGCCGTCAAATCACTGACCTATCAGAGACCAGTACGTCAAAACAGCCTACTTCCGGAGTTAAGTTAAGAAAATACTCATAGTCAGGGTGACTCGGGGAACTAATAATGTTGTAAAATTAAAACTATAAAATTTGTTTGAGCCCATCAAAAAAGGAAAATGAATAGGGGTAGCCCATTAATTGTTCTCGTTCATGTTAATAAACGTTCATAACAGGTGCAAAATATCTAACCCATCATTGTCTCCTATATGAATGATCTGGGTTAACTTCTTTACATCTGCGCAGATTGACCCACTGGTATATATTCATCTACAAAACAATAATTGGTCTACTCCCTTCCTACCTCAGCCTTCTGCTAATTAGAAATTCACATAGTTATCACCTCTCTAGGGACTTGATACTCTTTAAAGTCCCTGGTCCCACTACTGAATTTGGTAAGATGGGTTTCAGATACTTTGCACCTTATAGTTGGAACAATCTGCAAAAGCATTTTAAACTTGACAAATTAATTTAAATTGTGGACTTTAAACATACAATTCATGACTCTGTGACCAAAGTATGCTCCTGCTCTTAATCTCTTCTGTACTTTTAATTATTGTTACACTCTGTCTCATTCCCCATTTGATGTTTGTACATTTAGGTGTAAGTCTTGTTGGGTAACTGTGTTTCATGTCAGGTCCCCCTTGCAAAAGAGATTTCAATCTTAATGGGGTTTTCCTGGTTAAATAAAAATAAAATAAAAAATAAACATAGGTTAACATGTGTAGACATTGCTGGCAATGACTGTGAAAATGTATTTCTTGTAATCTGCATAGTGCAGGGGTCTGCAATCCTGGTCTTGGGGATCCACAAGATCTGCTGTTCTTTTTGTTTTCACCTTGCACCATGCTCAGACACAAGTATGCAGGTGAGATTAGTTAACTGTAAGCGACTGCTCTAACTGATTAATTGTGCAGAGTAACAATGGAAACCAGCAGAGCCTATGGCTCTGGGGGACCAGGGTTGCAGACCCTGGCTCTAAAGCAACAAAACATTTGCAAGTAGGAAACAGTATTCCAGCTGGTATCCAACTGCCCAAGTTGGCTCCAGTGAGAAGTGCTCAATTCAAGCCTCATGTATTTATTTGATTGATTGATAAAGAATTTATCACCTTAGATCAGAGATGTCTGACCCTGTTCCTGGTGTTCTACTGTCCTGTAGGTTTTCATTTCAACCATGATTTGCCACACCTGATTCTACTAATTAGCAGCTCAAACAGGGCTCTAGCTGTTGAATGAGGTGTGCTTTGTTAGGATTGAAGTGAAAGCCCACAAGACAGCAGACCTCCAGTAACGGGTTTGGGCAGCCCTGCTTTAGATACTCTCAAGCTGGCAGATTTGAAGGTCATGACTTGTTTGCATTCCAGAGTACAGATATATGAAAACACTTCCAAGGTATTATCAATGCTTTGGGAACATAACTTGTAAACAAACTTTGTTATCCTTATAAGCATGGACATGATGGCCCTTTATACATGTGCTGTGGACCTTAGAACATTAACACAAATACCACAGGTATCATATAATTTATCATTATAAATGACACTATTGACCAGTGATTTATGGTGTGGGGATTAATGCATTTCTGATTCATATGGCAGCTACAGTGGTAGATTGGGATCAATTTGATATTAACTCAATATTATTATTGATGATAAATGATAATTCTGTAATTAGGTTCTGTGTGCATAATGTCTTCATTTTGTTGGGGATACACAGCAGCTTTATTTAGTGCAGCATCAGAGCTCAGTCTCTGGAGTAAAAAGAAGCCAGAGGAGTCAAAGCCACCATTATGGAGATATCACCAGCGTCTTTGGTATTAATTCACATAAAATGGACGAAACTGGGAAAGTAGTCAAGGTCCCCTACTGTGTGTGTGTGTGTGTGTGTGTGTGTAGGAAAGGGGGGGGGGTGGTCTGTTCTGTGTATTTGCACTCTGTATCTTTTGAACAACTTTATTAAACACTTCCTGTTAAGGACACTCAGATCAGATAAGCAGATATTCAGGATATGTACTGTAGTACCGCTTTTTCCCCACAACGTCAAAGATAAACTATAGTAGCCATCTCTTGTAATATTCCCCTTACAGTAGAAACTCAGTATTTCCGAGTATCCCCATGTTTCAGGGTGAAATAAATCCAAGGGCTCTGAAAATACTCCAGTACCAGCATTAATCAAAGTTTCCCAGACTTTATGTTGGAAAAGTACAACTATGTTCTACTGCTCCCAGCTTTGCCTGAATCTGATGCCTGTGGACAATAACCCTACTGTTCCCCCATACTCGCTGGCTCCCAAACTCTCTTAACTCCTCCACCTCTGTAGCTGACCGAGACTATGAGTATGCAACCAAATGGGGGCAGTGCTTCAAGGAACTGGCAAACAATGTATAGTAAGATACTGTGGCAGTGACACCATGTGGTACTATGCAGAATTTTAATATTTGAGGTTTAATATTATGGTTTTCATTTTACTCTCCCAGCCAGATCAGTTTCCAGATTTCACATTAATAAAGTGTCTTATAGGTGAATTTGCCATCAGTTGCTATTGTTTGCTATTATTTAGTACTGTTTACAGGAAATGGTTTTCAAAATAATGAATGGCACAACCTGATCCTTTGTTGTAGCATGTTTGTTTGTTTGTGTTTGGCAATGAGCAGATTCCTGCTTCTGCTTTACACCAGGCCAGCCAGAGGAGGATGGGCTCCCCCTCTATAGTCGGGTTCCTCCCAAGATTTCTTTGCATTGGGGAGTTCTTTCTCGCCACCATTTTTAGGGTTTTTTTTCCCCTTCTGGGAGTTTTTACCTCAGGTGTTTGCCATTTGAGCATTCAGTACTGGTGTTTGTGCCATTTGCTCTGACCAGCTAACCTGTAAAGCTTCTTTGTGACTGTTCTTTGTAAAAAGCGCCATACAAATAAAATTTAATTGAGTTGAGTTTTGTGTTATTCATGACCGACAGAAATCACCTATCCACACAGCCTGGAAAACACTGTTATAATAGGAGATAGATGTAGTTCATTGTGTCAGCAACTTCCTAGCAAGGTTTATCAATAAATTAAAAAAAACCCAAGTACAAATGGATGATGAAGTTAGGTTAGGTTAGAATTTTCAACAGCATCACTACTTGTGTTTTGGGTCTTATAAAATAATTTTTAAAAACTAAAATTTGTCAGGAAAGATTTCTAAAAGCAAATGCCCATTGTGACTACCCAATTGTAAGTTATGCTTCTCTTTATTACCTTCTTTCGGAAGCTAAAATTATTTACTTCCCGATGAAGATTGAATGGTATTGTTTACCCCTAATATAGACAACAGTGTTATGGTATGTACTCTCCCATTTACAATTTAGTGAGGTATTCAAAACCTTCAGAAGTATATGGGTCGGGAAATCTCCCATTTCCATCCAGCTATCCACGTAATCTCATTGATTTGGTCTACAACCATCAAGAATCACATGATACTGTGCATCATGCCTTAAAAGACCCTCACAGTAGTTATGCTTCACATATTCTAGAGTCAAGATAAAGTCTGTATTTATCTGCACAAACAGAGGGATTAGATGCAGTGGCACTTACCCAGCTATTTACCCAATATACATGGAAGACCCATGGTGTCAACAGCAGCAATTAAAGTTTTTCTCTGACAAAGGTATTCAGGATATAGGTGTGGCTGAACTTTACTGGGATAAGTGCTGACCCTGCCCCAGGGATAACAACTACCATTTTCATCACCGTGGATTGTGCTGAGCTGGGAATCCCAAGATAATGTACCTCAGCACTCACTGCCAAACAAAAGAAGTGGCAAAGGAGTTTATTTCCTGTAAACAAACAGCAGCACTCGTGGACAGAATGGACTTCGGCAGTGTGCTACAGGGTATGCTGAAGGACAGCTCAGGGTGAACTCCACACATGGGAGCTCTAATGCTGCATTTCCAGTGTTGAGGACCTTTATCCCAGGAACAACTGGGTCATGTGATGAGTGATGTTTTTATCTGTTTGTCATGTCATTCCCACTATGTTGGTCATGAGGAAGCCCTCCATCCCCCACCCCTGAGGGCACCCCACTTTGCTAAACCTGAGATTCGAGTTCCCCCTTCAGACCTCCTGGAGCAGTAGCAGAACCTTTACGCTGAGAAGCACAGGGCATGACAAAAAATCTGTCACAGAAACCAAGTTGTCCAACCAGGGCGTCTTTCTGTAGTTTTGCAGAATACAGATACATTCCAGAAAACAACCAGTGAACACACTACAAGGTCTTGCCTTCTTACTGGCTCTGTTTATCGTATGCTTATGTTTGTCTATAACCAAATCAAATCATGAAATACAACTCATCATTCGGTAGCTGTTTCGTAGGTGACTTAGTTAATGCACCTGTCTTAACTACTGCTTGTATTTTTGCATAGACTGCGTTGTTGCTGTTCTCGTTTGTGTTAGTGTTAATCAGTTTAACCTTCAGGGTCCAAGTTGAACTATGCGGTTGTTCCCTGCACTTGGACCGGTACTTCTCTCTAAGGTTTTCGGCATACTTGTTCCTGGTTATGGTTATACACTTTGTTGTACGTCCCTCTGGATAAGAGCGTCTGCCAAATGCCTGTAATGTAATGTAATGTAACGTAATCTAGTCAAAGTGGTGGGAATAAAATTAATGGCGATTGCTGTTAGGAAACCCCATCTATGTGAGGTTCTATAGAATAAACTGCATAATACTGGATGCAGTTTCAAGACAGCTTATGGAAAAGCTATAAGCTATCTTGAAACACCCCACACCATTTCCCATGCTTATATTCAAATGAGTTTCTGAAGTTCATAGCCATTAACAAAGCCAAGTTCATGTTTTCATGCGCTTTTGAATTTGAATATTTCTCAAAGTGTTCTTTTACCAGAGACCACAATGGACAGAAGGACCAGATGATGTAATCAAATCAGGCGCTAAAAACATGAGCTCCAGATGATAACTCTGGTCATATGAACCTCCTAACACAAAAACAACCTAGTTTTTATATTTCTTGGTTTTAATCACATTTTCACCAACTATAGTAACTGAATATTTTACACAGGAGAAGAGGGGAAAACTCACAATGGAACCTCAGAAAATACTGCCCCTAGCACACAGGCAAACAACGGAATGCATAGAATGAAACAAGAAATTGACAATATAAAGAAACTAATATTGGCCTCTGCATGCGTTCACCTACTGTGGAAATCCAGAACTAAAACCTCTAAATTAAAACCTCTTTTGTAACAGGTCATATGATGCATAGTCACTGGAGGTTTGAAATTTATTAAAGATTAAGTAGTGTCCACATTTTAGGGGTTGTATAAATTATGTAAATGTGATCAGTAAAATAAAGATCCCTAGATAGCTCAATAAACTTGTCAAGACAATGAAGATACACACTAAAAATGTATTCAGATATTGTGTAAATAATCATGCTGTAGATATAAATAATGCTGATTAGATATGATTGGCCAGCAGCATTTTGGTTGTACATAAGGCAATGTTTGTAGAGGAAATTACAACACAAAGTACAGATAACTATGCATTCTGGCAACCTACCATGATCTTAGTGCCTAACCCTAGCAGAAAATAAATAACCACCCACTTCTGGGAACTCCTGGGAAGGGAGTTTTGGCTGTGGTCACAGACTTTGCTCGCAATTACGTGCTACTACAATGTGTACTCTACAAATGCTACACGTTTGCCTTTCCTGGGGTAGGAAGGAGAGTAATCCTTGAGAGAAAAAGAATCCCATCCTATACCAAAAGAATGATAAACAAGAACTTTTTGAGAGGAGAAGAAACAAAGGCAAATATTTCAACATGGAAGCGTTAAAGCGAAAGTAATGGCTGGGCATGAAGATGACCAAGATTTCTCAGAGCACAATCAGCTCACTATCCTCAGTCACAAAATGGGCACATGATACAGCCCGTGATTTGACGAGGTCCCACCATGTCATTAGGAGTTTTCTTTTACAGTTCACGATTATAATTCTCAATGAGACAACATACCATAGCCTAGATATCTCTGAACAGACAGAGGACAGAAGACTGAAAATAAGCAAAAGGTCAAATCATTTCACTGTTGGTTATTAAGGAATTATGGACATGTAGTTTGCACGTGCCTTATCTTATAATTGTTGGACTGGCCACTGTTCAACAGCCGTTTTCACAAAAATGTGGATATATAAGCAAATGGATATCTACAAGGTTATGAAAAAGACAGGTTATCACAATGTCACAGAACCAGCCATACTCATAATAAGCAAGATTGTTCAGATGGTCTGCTGCTGTTAGAGAAAGTGTGATAGCATTTAATTGGATATTCAATGCAGTAAAAAATGTTAAAATGTGTATTCTGACCATAAAAGCAATGTCAAGTAACAAAAGACCGTTCAGTTTATGTGTGACCTCTGTAACACATAGTAAGGTACATGAAAAATTTCTCATTTGTTCATGATGCAGAGGTAGTTTTTGATAGTAATATTTCTGAATTGTCAACAACAAAAAAGAAACCATTGTTCCCAAATAAAGAAGTTTGAGCTTAAAAAGGATCAATTATAGTCCCTATTATAAAGTGAACTAGTATTGTAATATACTCACATTTAGCTGGGTACAAATTATTGCACTAAATCAGACATGCATCAGATTAAAACCCTACATATAAAAATATGTTGTGCAAAAGTAAAAATAAAAACAGCAAAAAATATACCATGCAGAAGCAGTTGCTAGAGACAATGAACATTCATGAGAGGGCTCTAACATTCTAGTGTGCTTAAGCTCAAGCCTGAGAGACCCAAAAACCCAAAAGCTAATAGCCAAATAGCATTTATCCAACCAATTAGAGCAAGGTTTGATTTGCTGTTTTAAGCCCGAGGGAGCAGTTCAACACCTGTCAGTTACCAGAATGAATGCATGGTTGGCGACTGCTTCTTCTTTGTACTTGCCTCAGGGTGAAGAGTAGGTCTTATTTAGGTTTAGCTCCGGAGTTTTGCCCTTGGCCTGTGTAGTGAACCGAAAGCATGCAGAGGCTGTGTATTGCATTTCAAACAAAATTTAATGTCAATAAATATCTGAAGTCATTGGTTTGTCAGTTATCACAAAAGGCACTAACATCCAATGTTTCGGTTAGAACAGGGTTACGGACATGATAATTGTCTTGATAATCCAGTAGAGGCAATTTCAACAGGAATAGTCTTTTGTAACTTTTACTTTGTTCTGATTCAACACAACATGAGCATCATTATATTTCCAACATAAAATGCATTAAACACAAATGATAATACAGTCAGAAAGACAGACAAACTTCTAGAATAAAAGACACAAATTTAATTACAGGGAATTGTGCATACAGAAGACTGATGCTGAATAAGATGCAATTTATAAAATATGATCAACCTAAACGTAGCAGAAGAACAGTGAAAGGCTTGCATTGGAAGAAACTGAACTTTCTCTAGACCTTAATTTCACTTCACATTTAAAGTGTTGCTTTCAATGTTGTCCCCATAGTTGCATGCACTATAAAAGAAAAATGTCCCAAGTTTGGCCTTTAATCATGTAATTCTGTGTACAGAAATGACTTCAGATGGGGCAAAATTAAATATTTTTAAGCATACCACAGTTATTAAAGAGGGAGCCTCAGAAAGGGCCCGGTGTTGGGTAGGCACAAAGCTTGGCAGGTAGCAGCCATCCCAAAAGCTATCATATCAGGAATTATACTACTGGCCAATTGCAGTTATTGAAAACAGGACATTTCAAATAATCTTTGGTTGTGTATTTTCAGGTAGTTATGTTTTTTATTTTCTGAGACTATTTCCATTCTTTCTTTTTCTAACTTTTGACTGGCTGCTGTACATCCCTCTGCTGGCAAACACTGACCTAATTCAGAAACTAATCCAATTATCTGTGAATGAGCTCATAGCATTTACATAAATGTAGAGTGACTTGAAGAGGGAAAGGGAGGGTCATTGTTTTAGAGCAAATGATCCAAGAATCAATAGATGGCAGAAGTTTGAAAATGGCTGTACTCTTAAGCATACTTAAGCATTAAGTAAATTGAATACAGCACTTCAAAAATCATATAATCATAAGTTATTTTGATCTTTTACATCCCAGTGCAATGGAAATGCTAGTTTGGATATTAAGCTTGAATCATTTTATTATTATTTTTATTTTTTATTTTGGACATTTCTTTCAAATTAATACTTTTAATTTTATATAAATGCTATTATACGATGCTTCCAATAATCAGGAAAAAAGAAACACTCGTATCTAATTCAATATTCATATCACAAATATAACAAACCAGCATTGCAGAAAATCATGGAGTAACAAATCACATTCATGCACCGTTCGATGCTGGTATGGTTTGGATAACGTTTTACAGTCCTGAATAGGACAGGCTTTAAGATCTTGGGTTGTGTAGTCAGAAAACGGAGCTGAATGGTTCCTTTGAGTGTGTCGGTATGAAAGAAAGGCATTATAGGGTCTCTGTACGCACTTCATGACTGAAGTCGAAAGAATGTGTTCTAAAGAATAACTAGAACATTAAACAAACGTACGCGAAACATTTTCAGCACAAGTTTTGTTTTTGTTTTGTACTGACTTTATGCTGCAAGATGTGCCACTCCCTTTGCTTGGCACGGTGCAACTGAAAGCCAGTCAAACCTGAGGATGTATCTAAAGCCGCTTACGAGGGTTTGACAGGTCATGTCCTGGGTGGATATGGCTTGTGAAAGAGAAGGAAATCCAGCTACACCTCCATCAGACGTTTTTTTCGGGGTTTGAAAAAAAAAATCAAAGAAAGGTGCGTAAACACCACCCACTTACTGACCGTTCTTTCAGTAACATCTTAATTTTATATGCATAGGTACCCCCACATTTTATAACAAGCTTATGCACTCTGAAGCTCTATACACCACGATACGTGCAAGACAGAAAGAGACTCGTAAGCTTCTCTGTTCATTTTGCGTTCTGACGACTTCTTTCGTTAGAATGCTTCACTTTATACGACGATGTCCAGTGTGCACTTTCTTTTGATCACCAACATATGGAACTTCTCCTTGGACGATTAGCCTTGTTGCAAGTAAATAGGCTAAATGTTAATACTATTATCAGTGTTACTAAAACTCAAATAAAAGTGAACATGCCACATAATTTAACACGTAGTTTATAGGCTAATGGAGACTCATCTAGTTGTGATGGGTTCGGCTATTTTGGTTTTCAAGTCTTCCGACTTTAGCCTCATTTTCATATCAAATCGACAACACGTTTGGCCGTAAACAATCAATTTTATCGGTCAGAAATTAAGTGTAGGCTACACTTGAAAACCATCGAAACGAAATAAGACACACATATTAGTATATGGCCAAATTATACATGATTCTAAATTTGACTATACGAACCCATGAGTACAGAAAGTAACACCACTTACCTGTTTGATAGGTGTACGGATCCATTTCCCCTTGGCGCCTAGACTTTAACCTGCTTATGGGCGAGGTTACCTTCCTGATTTAGTCACGCCCTCCTGGAACTACCCGCTGCAAATCATTAATATAGTGGTTGTGGTACGCAGCAAGTGCTCCTTCTTACGCGCATTATTTGTTACGAGGAGTAGCCTACTAAAGGATTTGTCTTTGTCCAGCGACTCGAGGATCAAACTTTTTTATCTATGGGAGGATTATGGACTTTGCCGTTTGCCGTAATCATTCTTCAGGTAAAGTTTTGTTTCTTTTCTTCGTAGTTTTGCGCAATACAGCCTATGTTTATTTCTTGCTTATTAAACCAATGTGTTCATATAGGATAAGTTTTCTATGCTTTCTAATT
The DNA here is from genome assembly GCF_018555375.3 of Anguilla rostrata. Lineage (NCBI taxonomy): Eukaryota > Metazoa > Chordata > Actinopteri > Anguilliformes > Anguillidae > Anguilla > Anguilla rostrata. Next base: position 22,057,031 of record NC_057948.1, read on the forward strand.
CCGCTTTAAGTTTTTATTTTTCTTTAATCAAATCAATGTAAGTCGGATATTGTTTCTGATTTAACTATCCATTGCCATGGTATCGCAATTGCTCTTTATTTTTTTACTTTTTCTAATGAAAATCGGCGTGTACTCAAATTTACTTTCATTTTAAATTCATTAAAACCCTAAAACATTTGACTACCTGCAGTTTTTGGAAAACATTTTCTCGTGCAGTATCCTCTCCAGTTTATGCGTTTTCTTCATATTAATTCTGTTAACCTGTTTGCAATTTATGAAAGATCTTCACCGCTGGATATTGTAAAGGGGAAGGACCATGTCAACTCGGATTAAGTTCAAAACTTTTCATGTTCAGAGTAAACCGAAATCACGATCACATGGACAAGATACTTGGCAAAGGTAAGAAAGTAACTACATAAAACGTCTTGTCAGTCATTCGAAATGCATTTTCTGATAATAGACGTGCGCACCCACGTATTTTGACTGAGCACTGAATTTAGAATTTTGACTTGTTTAAACAAGTGAAAAAACAAGTTCAGGAATCTGTACTAGTTCACAAATTCTCCTACTTTTGAGAACCAAATTTACTGGCTTTTATCCATGTACAAATGCCAGGAAAGGGATTTATTTGACCCTGAAACTGACTTGCGTATTCACTCTCACCAGATAGCCTTTATTTTCTTTAGTGATTTCATCCTTGCATCCTGATTTAGTCAAAACACATTAGGCTAGGTCCTTAAAGTGTTCTGTATATTGCTGGGTCTTTCCCTGTGGTGAAAATGTTTCTCAAGATTTGTAGTCTCTTCCTTTTTGTTTTTGTGCAGTGTGTGCCCTTCAGAGCCTGAATAAAACATTGTGATTTTAAGTCACAAAATGAAGTTGAGATTAGTTTGCAGAGAATCCTGCCCTGGATATATTAAAAGTCACTGAAATTCACCCTCTTGAACAGAGTGTATTACATTACAGGCATTTAGCAGATGCTCTTATCCAGAGCAACTTACACAACAATTACATAGCATTTATTGCATCCATTCATACAGATGGATATGCACTGAAGCAATGCAGGTTACTTACCTTGCTCAAGGGTACAACGGTAGTCCTACCAAGGAATCAAACCTGTGACCTTTAGCTTACAAGACCAGTTCCTTACCCATTATACTACACCACCACCCTGTATTAATACAAGGTGTGTGTAAGGTGTATGTGTTTTTAAACCCCCCCACACCCGCCACTTTTATTTGCAAGAGAGACGTGTAAGTTTTTATTCTTCTTGGAGCTTAACGTCCTTACTTTGAATACCTTCCCTGGGAAAGGTTGTTGCAGTCAGTGTGACTGAGTGATATGGACATGTATGAGTGAAGACTATGAAGTAATTGTACCAGCAATTCTGATTTTTATCAGTGTGATATGATGACAGTTTCTGTGCAAGTTTTCACCCATCCAGCCAGTAGAGCTAGTGACACTTCTTAAAAAACCTCTAGAATAAAAGCAGTATGTCCAGTTTTCTTCTACATTGGAAGAATCACACCATTTCACTATCTGCGTTGTCAATGCATGCTTAGAATACTTAACTGATGCACCGTAACTGAAATGCATGCTGTCTGAAAATGAAATGGATTTTCACATCTTTAGTAAATGTGAAGATCGCATAAACAAGAGAGAACCCTCATAAATCATTCAATTGTTTGTAATGGAATGGGGAAAAAAATTCACACAGCAAAAATCCATACTGTTGAAATTTGTGCTTGTTTTCTGATGAAACTCTCTTCTTTACTTTGCATTTTATAGAGATATGCTAAATATATTCTGAATTTCTAATATCATATGGCATCTCCACTTGAAAAATTTCCAGAACAGAAATACAGAATGAGGTTGGAAGTGTTAAGAATGAAGAGGTAATTGAAATTGTATGCAGAAGTATTCCTTTGGCAGTAAAGAGGAACCATGCTACTTTGAAAAGGCCCTATCCTTAGTGGAGATTGCCTTGCTATCAGCAAGTGGTGGGCATTGCTATCATTAAGGGGTGGATCTACCCCATATCAGTGTGAATAGATTCTTTTGTCTACTGTTCAGTTAAGGAGCCAAGTGTCAAGTTTAGGTCATGTAGATCTATTCTTTGGATTTGTCTGTCTCCATGCTTGTTTGCCTATGCAGAATGCAAGTTCCTAATAATGAATTATCAGGTGATAATTAATTTTAACCAGTAATATTAGTTAACATTTTTGTCTTGTTCATCCATAGAAAGACCATATTCAAAACTGAATTATTGTTTCAAATGCTTTACATTTGGTTAACCACATTTACTATGAAATTCTGCACTTCCAAAACTGCCTGATTTAAGAGAAGTTATAGTGCTGTATTGTCGAACCCCCTCAGACCCACCCACCCACACACACACACACACACACACACACACACACACACACACACACACACACACACACACACAAACACACAAATGAAAGAATTGGGTGGTTCAGAGTGTTTGCTGTTTAAAAGACTGCGCTTTCAGTTTGTGGTAATCTAACACTTATCTGGCTTCAAGGTAAACTGTCCCTAACGGCAAGCCAAACATTTTGACAAACACTTGCTCAAGGCTTTTTGCATTGTCTTTTGTTAATACCAAAAGTCCTAAGAGTCTGATCCCATTTCAGATTAGTTCTGGTGCTGCATGCCTTTTGAGGGCATTACCTATTTTTAACAAAGATCACCATTTATGCAATGTGATGTTTGGTTGTTTCTCCAAATTATGTACTTTCAGTGTGGCTTTTGAGCACTGTCTTGAAAAATATGTTGGGAACAGTTTTCTTTTGCCAAGTCAAGGATGAATGACCTGTTTTTTCCCCCAAACATTCTTACACGCATGTTCTTAGAAGTTGTCATGTTACCTAATCTGAATACTTAAGTGAAAATTTTTCTAACTGGATAGTATGTAAAAATATAATCTTGTATGTTACTGTGGATGAGTATCTCTCTATATAATTAAACCTGATCATCCATCATTTTCAAGCATTTTGCAGCATTGTGTGCTTGTGTAATGTTATTTGTATTCTAGCCTACTGTTTCTCCTAATTCTTGATTTGGTCGTGGTAGGCTACTGTACATTTGAGCACACAGTGTTTACAATTTACTTTGTATGTAAATAGCTGTTTTATCAACTGAACTTATTAGCTCACATAGTTGAAAATGTAATGGTATCAACCATCAGTCCTTTGAGTGTTTTGCTTGAATTTCTCATTTAAACTGGTGCGGTTTTTCTTTTGTAGTGATTTTTTCTGACTGCAGTGGCCACAGGAGAACTCAGATCGAGGTAGATGACGCCCAGTTTAATGTGGACCAAGATGGATCACTCAAGCTGATGAAAGCTGTGCTGTCACCCAACCAACACGATAGCTTTTTAATCCATGCCTTCGACTCCAATGGTAAAGAATTTACAACCTGGGTCAGAGTAAAACATGATCCTGCAAGCCACCAGTACTCTGATCTTCATCATCCCAATTACCACCATTCCCATGCCATCGATAGTGTCTTTGCTGAACAGGTAAGATCATCTCCATCATGCAATAGTGGTCTGGTTGTGACCCTTCTGGTATAAATTGTTTGCCTATCATAATTTTCTACATACAGACCAGCTTAAAAGATTTTTAAAAATACAATTTCATTGCAGTGTTGATTATAAATGGTTAATTACCCTTTCTTACTGTGCCTGAGACCTGCACAACTGGTACACCTGATGCAGTCGCATCACACGCTCTTTACTTGAGCAGTGTGGTATTGTGCTACCCATTGGGACGTTTGTTCACAGTAAAATGTGGTATGGTCAGGATTTGATTCAAAACACTGGGGGCACTGCACTCCGAACTAATGCCTTATCTGGATGCCCACTTGAGAATGTCAACCAAGACTAACACCCCCAGTCAGGAAAACACTTCACACTAGATCCAATTATAAGAGTTTTTATTTTTACAGAAAGAGCACAACTGCCAAAAAAGTTAAACCGTTAAACTGTACTAAAAAAAAAAAACTTTATTTACTGCAATCTTTTATATGCTGTAAGAGAGGTTGTGCAACTGTGTCGTTACCATGGCCAACCACCTCCTCTCATGCTGCTGCATACTCCCCTCTTGCTTTTCGCTCAAGGCCTGTAGGAGTTGAGGATAGGCCCCGGCCTGTGATATACTGGCATCGAACTCGCACAATTACTCAGCCTGCCCTTATCAGCTGGAAAAAGGCGAGCAATGTTGAATAGGACAGAATACATTGTTTTATGTAACTGGTATAATGAAATGCAATAATATGGATTAAAAAATGTTAACCCTTCAGTTAGCACTTTTTAAACTAACTGCTGTATCGTCTATACATTGCATCTTGTTCTCAGTATGTTTATAATCATTCTATTTAGAAATAATGCGGCCACGATGACATGGTATTGAAAGTTTTTCAAGTTAATTTAATCGTTGTGTCTCAATTTTTACATTTCAATTAAGGTTGAAATGATGCAATGAAAGTCTAGATTCACATCAAACTGAAAGCTTTTTAAGTTTCATTCGGTATATAAACCGCTTACAAAGCAACTTGTATTCAATGTTCAACGGGACATCGTCCAACATTTTTGTCCCTCCTGTTCACAGGTCTCATCTCCTCCAGCTGTTGATGTGCTAATGTTTCCGCATACTTCACAAGGACTGAGGAGGAGGAAGAGGGACTGGGTCATTCCTCCCATTAACTTTCCAGAGAATGACCGGGGGCCCTTCCCCAAACAAGTGGTACAGGTGTGTGTTGCATCATATGTGGTTTGCCGAGGATTTAGGTGGATCTACAGCAGAACTCCTGTTTTCCACTTTTCATTCAGTAATAGTCAGAAATGTTACATTTCCAGATCAGGTCCAATAAGGATAAGAAGGTGAAAATGGAGTACACAATTTCTGGCCCTGGAGCAGATGAGGCACCACTGGGGCTTTTCACCATTGATAGAACCTCCGGTTGGCTGTATGTCACCCAGCCATTGGACAGAGAGAAACAAGATCAGTATACTGTAAGCTTTCTTTTGCGTGTAATTTGATTGAAACATATTACAGTTGGCCTCCAAGTTGAAATGAATGTATAAACACAAAATTTTTCTTCTTCTAGCTGTTGGCACATGCTGTAGCAGTGGGGCAGGGTATAACCGAAGTGCCCATGGAAATTATTGTGAAAGTAATTGATCAGAACGACAACAAGCCAGAGTTTACCCAAGATACCTTTGTGGGCAGTGTTGCTGAAGCATCAGCACTAGGTACTGTGATGCCAGTTTTAAAGTATTTTCATTTTTTGTGTGGCTATATGGAAGTTTGAATATGAACATAATACATGTAAATTTCTTCGAATGTGATAATTTGTCGTCTTGTCTTCTGAGTTTTTAACATTTTTGTTTGAATTCTACCTTTTTAGGTCTTGAATTTATGAAGGTCACAGCTAATGACGCGGATGAATCTGGGTCACTCAATGCTGATATCAAGTACAAAATTCTGATCCAGGAGCCAGAACTTCCCAATTCAAATATGTTTTCTATCAACCCTGTGAGTGGAGGGATTAGACTGAGCTCCCCTGGACTTGACAGAGAGGTATTTACTTGCCGTAGAAGCCAACATAAACTGAAATGTTCCTGTATTTACAACATAATTTGGTTGTACTTATTTCTTAATTTTTTTATAGAAACATCGGAAATATACATTGGTCATTCAAGCTGCTGACATGGATGGGGAAGGTCTCACAAGTACTTGTAGAGCAGTCATCACAGTAGCGGACAGCAATGACAATGCTCCTCAGTTTGACAGTACATTGGTAAATTAGTTACTATTTTACCTTGCGTCTGGCTATGTGCTTATGCAAAATTATGCTCTGAAAATGTATTGTTTCTTCTTAGTACACAGCCACTGTCCCTGAAAATAAAATGGGTTTTGTAGTGGTGAAAATGCCAGTGACCGATGCGGATGAGCCACACACACCTGCATGGTCGACCAAATACAAAATCGTTCAAGGCAACGATGGTGGATTCTTTAACGTCAGCACTGGACCAAACAAGCTGGAGGGAATTATTACTACAGTGAAGGTATTGGTCCATGTGATGGGCTACATATTTATTCAAAATTAAAGAGTTGAAATCAACATGTCTTACTCATGTTTATTTCTCCTCCCCTATAAGGGCCTTGATTTTGAGAATAGCATGAAGTACACCTTGCTGGTCACTGTGGAGAACGATGTCGAATTTGCCACTCGTCTGCTCACCTCCACCACAACAGTCATTGTAAATGTGGAGGATGAAAACGAGGCTCCTGTCTTCATGCCAAAAGAGAAATTGATTGTGAGACCAGAGGACATGGCAGTTGGCAGTGATCTGATTCGATACGTAGCGACCGATCCTGACACTGCAAGGAAACAGACTCTGTGGTAATGAGCTGCTCTACCAATGGTGCAAGTTAAGCACTGGGTGTAGTTACATTGTGTAGCATGTGGCCACATCTTGCCAAAGTATGCTGATCATGGCATCCTAATTGCTCTGCTAATGCTACTGTATATTAGCCAATAGCAGCCTTTCCTTTAAGCAAATGAAAGGCATTTCAGGCCATACAATGAGTCTTGGGGGTGGGTAAATAAGGAATTTGCCCTTGTATTCTCCAGGTATAAAATTGGCTCTGATCAAGCTGGATGGCTGAATGTCAGTAGGGAGACTGGACAAATCACTGTCAAGAGTCCCATGGACAGAGAATCTCCCAAAGTCACGGCTGGCAAATATAAAGCACTCATCTATGCCATTGATAATGGTACATTTTTCCTTTCATTTTTCTATAAATATTATTGTAATACTGTATTTAAATAAATTTTATACAGTTTGGGTCTGCTCCATGAAATATTTTGCTTTTGAATGTGTATTAAATGTTATCTAGTTTTAATGAAGCCACATAATCAATGCAATTTTCTCTTTTAAGGCTGATTTCTGAATCCTTTGTCATTTTAACCAAGGTTATTCTTATGGAATACCCTGAGGTGCCTTAAGTGTTAAGGCTTCTGTTTTTGATTTACAGATGATGTTCCTGCTACTGGCACTGGAACCCTGCTGATTGAGTTACAAGATGTAAATGACAATGCTCCAACTATTGATCAAGGACAAATACATGTTTGCAACCAAGATTCTGAACCAGTCCTGCTGTCCCTCACTGATAAAGATGGGCCTGGTTTCACATCCCCATTTCGAGTAGAGCTCCAGGGAACGTCTAGGAAAAACTGGACTGCCAAAATGAATGACACAAGTAAGTCTAGCTGTTTGATGGACATGTATAGACTGTGAATCTAAAGGCTGTGTCTTGTCTTACAGTAGAGGTTTTAAAGAAAAATATATAGGCCTATAATCTTGGAGTCACTATTTGTCTCTTTAAAAAAAAAAAAAAAAAAAAAAATTCCTTTTGCAAGAATTATATTTGATTCAGTTTGATTGTTTTGGTCATTGTTTTAACATGGCAAATGTTTTGGTTCCCGTTTGAAATGAATATGCTTTGGTTCCATGACAGTATTGAAATAATCCAATTGTCCAATTTGAAAGCCCACTTGATTGATTTTTTTCCCTGTCTTAGAAACTGGCATTTTACTGACACTCAAGACCAAATTGGACGCAAATGTCTACAGTGTTATACTCAAGGCCTTTGACAGTCATGGGCTTCACCAGGAGAATACGGTTAAGGCCACTGTCTGTAACTGCAGAGGAGCCAACGTCGTCTGTAGTGACCCAAGGACGGACATTGGGATGCCTGTCATTTTTGGAATTTTAGGAGGCGTCCTGTTCCTACTTTGTAAGTGAAGCGCCCTTTTTCCAGTGGTACCTGTTTTTCTATACATTCTATTTATACCATTCAACTTGCAAAACAGAACATTTAGCTTCAGAAATGCAATAGGTGTGAATGCATGAGTGCAGAAGTTCACAAACATGTGTTCCACAGTGGTGCTACTGCTGCTGCTTCTCTTCCTGAGGATGAAGAGGAGGAGGAGCCTGAAGGAGGAGCCTCTGCTCCAGGATGACGACGTTCGTGACAACATCTACTGCTATGATGAGGAAGGTGGAGGAGAGGAAGATCAGGTGGGGCATGGAGAAAATGAATCCCTTGGAGGCTGCAGTGCATTATCATTCCCAACGTTACGATTGTCCTGTGACTTTCATTTTCATTTATTTACTGGAATGATTTTGTTTATTTTAGTCTTGCCATCTTATTAGTAAATTTTAGGGTTTGGCATGTTTTGGTCCAAGTAATCCTCAGCCCTACAATTGAATTGCTCAATGATCAAAGGCCCTAGGTCTGGTCAAACACTATCCATCCTATGAAGAGGCTTAATAATGAATTGATTTTTGAATAAGGGCATCCCTTCTGTAAAAACAAGTTAACAAGCTTTTTAAGTGAGAACCCCATGCATTTGTTTAAGATTTCAGGTGCAACGACATGTTAAAATTTTTAATATGCCCAATACCCCCCCCCCCCCCCCCAGGATTATGACTTGAGCCAGCTGCACAGGGGCCTGGATAACCTGAAGCCTGAAATCTTCCGTAACGATGTGGCTCCAACATATTTCATTGCACCACAATACAGGGCCCGACCAGCAAACCCTGAAGAAATTGGTAATTTCATTGAGGATGTGAGTGCAGATTTTATTCCTTCCTATTAAACCAATTGAACTGTGCCAGAGGGTACAGATTTATCTTGAGATGAAGCTCCTACCCTGACAAGCTAGTGGATTTCCTGAACTGCTACTTAATTTTGGAATAGTGAATTTAAAATCATTTTTAAATGTTTGTGTAACTTATAAAGACCACCTGCATTATTGCCCACTTGTGTAGCATTAGCGTAGTGCTCATTTCTTTCCTGCTTGTACCAGAACCTGATGGCAGCAGACAGTGACCCCACTGCTCCCCCATATGACTCCCTGCTGGTGTTTGACTATGAAGGAGGAGGCTCAGATGCTAGCTCCCTGAGCTCCCTTAACTCCTCCAGCTCAGGGGACGACCAGGACTATGACTACCTGACCGAATGGGGGCCTCGCTTCAAGAAACTGGCAGACATGTATGGTGCAGACGATGACTGAAAGCCTGGTCACCGGCATGGCCTGGTCACCAAATGTCCCCTCTGCTCTTGCTCTTTATAACAACTTTACAGCCAAGTGTTTTTTTTTGGGGGGGGAGAGGCAGCACCTTGCAGTGTGAGAATGTGGTTTGGGTGTATAGGACCATTTTGGGATTCTGCTGAGCACTCGGTCTTCATGTGAGAGGGAAAGTTTACATTTTGAACTCTGATCATTGAGAGCAATGTGAAGCACTGCACACTTGCGTTACTGACAGTTGATTTTTTTTTTTTACTTTTACAGTTTGTACTTGTACTGAAATGGTGACTTGTAAATATGATTTGAATTTGAAGTTTTGTCACTTAAGACATTCTCAGGATTTTTGCTTTACTACTGAGATGGACACTGATTTCAGGTATCTATAAAAGCAAGGAGAAGTTTTACATTTTTTTAAATAAAGTTGGCATGTTTCAGGTAATATTCCAAATTATTACTCAAATGCACCCTCAAGATGAAAGCAACTGCCAAAGGTTTTTTTTTTCTTTTTGGTAATGCTGAATTGCATGAAAATGTTGTAACCCAAATGCTATTTGTACAAGGGTTGGATGGAAATCAGTTTATTAAAACTAAACCTGGAACATGCCTTCAAATTCATGTTTTTGGATTTCATGACATCACCCAAACTGCTTTTGTATAAACTTGATCACAGTTGATCACAACTGAGCATAATCACATTTCAGAATACATTTCTGGCACAGAGTATATGTCCTATAGATAAAGTTTATTAAAGGAACATTAGGAAAACAGGCTTACAGAAATGCTTGATGTACTGCATTCAAAGGATATAGACAGGACCTTTGGCAGCATTTCATCCATATTATTTCAAGAGTTAAATTCTTGAAGATTGTTCCATTGACAGAAGTATCACACTGATGTATGGATATACAAATGTGTAAATACTATATAATGCTTATAAACAATTTTTTAAATGTTGCACAGTATCAAAATATAGAATTCTGTAGTATGGCATAGATGTGCCTTAAAAACATGTAATGGCATCATTTAAAAAAACAAACTGAAAATGAATGATCTTAGGTTTTGGGATATTTTGAAAGTGTTGTTAGGTAGACCGAGGTGGTTCAGGCTTTGCCTTCTGTCATGTTTTTCTGCAACAGACCAGGTTCATCCCAGTCACTTATTCAGCCCAGGTGCCACAAGAGTGCTAGAGGAACATGTTTGTGTATTTTATTTCTTACAAACATTTTTGTCATACTTGCTGAGAAATACTTAACTTTTTGTCTTGAACATTGCATGTTTGAGTTGTACTATGACTTGGAAAAAACTCAATTTCTCTCAGCCAATTCTCAGTTTCCAACTCGCAAATTTTGCATGTTTTTTTCTATGTTAAGATGCAATATCTTACAAAAATATCTACAAAAATGCAAAAAAAATGAGCCATGTTTTTAAGAAAACAGTCATACAATTTTTTTAGATGAAACCATTTTGTAATAATTTTCCTCAGATACAATTATTTTTACAATGTGCCTCTTGTGAAGGTCAGCTTCAATGATTAGTGCTGTTAATAGTATTTATTTGCTTAGCGGGTGCACTTATCTAGGGTGACTTGCATAGCTTACATACGGGTGTTTATCAGTTACACAGACGGGTATTTTCCAGTAGAATTGAGGTTTTAGATGTTGCTCATGTTTGCCCATCTGGAATGCTTCAGTGATCGGTACACATTGCTGTCTCACTTAACTGATACAGCCCATAGTCATCACTGCAAAGTTGGTTCAGATTTCAACAGGAAGCATCACGTATTTAGGTGACTGTCAATTCAAAGACAACCACGGGACAACAGAATATAAGTGAGGCGAGCGATTTGCTCACATACTGTATTTTTGTGTTCTTTATTTCTGTCATAATATATAAAGGTTCCCCAAGTCAGCAGATAATTCCAATACGTTTAGTACATGGAAGCACTCATTGTAATACAGGAAACTACATTGAATTAGATTTGGGGTTAGGATGAATGCACATTGACAGCAGACTGGACATCAGGCTAGGAAAGCCCAACTGAACAGTAAATATATTACTGGTGTAAGATTTATTATACACACCTGTTAGTGCTTTCCCAAGAGCAGAGAGTGAGCATGTACATCTGCACTCCATTTCTAGGAGTGATAAGCAGTACAGATCCCCCAATACCATGAGAAAGCACCCTCTCACTCAAGGGTACAACAACCACTACAAAACCGTGCATTATCTGAGCAGTCTGGAGTGAATCCAGCAGTGAATTTCTGTAATGGGTAGTGGCCAAATTTAAAGCACCTTGATGTTCTTTAAAACACTCAAAATCTAACCAATGAAAACTGCTATTTATTGTAGGTATTGTGCATGTATAATATCAATAATAATAATATCATTATCTACACAAACTCACATCACCACTCTCCTGTGATAAGTTCTCCCATGAGATGTCATACCCTGTTAGTAAATGGAATGCATGATCACCTACGATTAGGGGTTACCGTAAGCACTTGGTACAGTATGTTAAGCAGTTCAATGTTTCACAGTGCTCAACTGAAATAGTGCTAATATTGCTATTCGTCCTTAACATTTTAAAAGAAGTACATAATTAAAGATCAACTCCAAAAACATCTTGTGGCTTTGACGTGCAGTGGCACTGCAGGTCAGCCTGTGCAGGATATGGAAACCCCTCGGCAAGTGGGGAATATCACTTCCTGAGAGACTGACTCAGTCTCAGCGACATGCTGTTTCACATACATCCCACTCATAAAGCATGAAGAAACATCGCTGGGAAGTGAGCAGCTTATCGTTAGCTGCCGTGCCACCTTTAGGAATGTCTGATAGTTCAGAAACAGGCTCATCATTGTTCTAGCATTATAAACAGATCATAATCATCATTGCTTTCCTGTTCTCTCAATTCAACCAATCAACTCAGTCAAAGGTATGTCCAAATGTCACCTAAAGCTCCCCCATCCGGCTTAATAATTACTTGTGTGTTTGGCACCACAGGACAAGGATGAGGCAGTATGAGGAGGACTGCAAGCAGGAAATAACTAATCTGATGCAATATTTGTTTGTGATTTGTAAAGGAGACTACCTCCTTTCCACACAGAGTGCATCCTGAAAAAATAACATTCACACATCAAACCAGACCAGATTTAAACCTAAAGGCACGCAGCATAAACATTATCTTGTATCATTCAAAATTACTTTCCTAATACAAACTTTACTCTGGGCGCCCTCTAGTGTCGTCACTGTGTCACAATACTTGTTATGGTTAGGAACAAACACAGGGAGCGCTCCATTCACTATCCTCCACATTTAATTTGATTTATCCGAGGTGTATTTATGATACAAACAATTAATATAAAACCACAAACGCATTCTTAATTATTAAATGTATGTTTACTTCTGTGTTATTAGTGAACCATTTGAAACAAACATTTTCAAAAATATATATTTTTTCTCAGCTGGTACTTCATAAAAATACTATTGTAGTTAAACGGGTAACAGTAGTATTAACCATTAATGCATCACTATTGGCCTGCAAGCCATCTATAAAATCATAACAATACTCTACTTCATGTACAAAAATGTGCTAAGAGCAAGTATTCAGAAGAACCCTAATAAAATGGGGGCCATGTACATTTTTGTTGGGATGTTGGTCTTCTGTCCATTGTGGTAATGTGATTAGCAAGTCACCTCCCTTTCTTGGCTTGATTAACACTTTCTTCTGCAAGAAGCTCCTCCCACAGCACCCGGCCATACCACACTGCTTCCCTCTGCCAACATTACAAAAGTTAAACAGATTTAAAAAGTAAAGTCACAGATAATTATTTGAATAGAAGTGAAACTGATTCTTGTTAGCCCATGTAAACACTAAAACTCCAAGTTAATGAACCCCAAACCCACTTCTTCATTCATTTGAGCACTGCATTGTTGCATTTATGATACAATCTCTGGGCTGTGATTGGTGACTGACAGAACAGGAAAAGCTCAGTGACTGAGTCAGCAGAGTTCTGGTGAGCTGGAACCTCAGTTCTCTGCAAGTCAGCCATGGTGTAGAGGCAGGAGTGAAGAAGGGGGTTCTCTGCTCTGCCAGAAGGTTGGAGAGCTACAGGAGGAGGAGAGTATGTTATTGAGAATACCAGGACACAGAGAGTGGAGTAAGGAGAGGTCCTTAGATTCTTGTAAGATTGATTGTTGGAAAGGAACAGTTGGAGAAGAGAGCATTAATCAGACTGCCAGGGTGCAGAAGGAGAGGTGAAGGAGGTCATTAGTTCTCAGCCAATGACAGTGCCAATGCTGTCTGCAGCGCTGCCTCCTCATCGATGCTGTAGTCCTGGAAACACACATAGACAAGAGGTCAGGACCTCAGTGAGCGGTCACTGCTCACAAATTATGATCCGGCCTTTAAAAAATAACAAGTAACCTGAGCGTCATGCATTTTTTTGAAATACAGTGGAGCACTGCTCACCACAAAAGTGTCATAGGAGAACTTGTGCCGGTGCAGGAGGTGCTGCAGGAAGTTGGAGCTCTTATAGCTGGGGTCGCCCCAAGGCATGGCTGAACATATGGGGCACACCTGCCCCAGGGGGGAGACACACTCATCACATCCAGGCCTTCAGCTCTTGTGCCATCACCCACTGCAACATCTTGATGTCCATCAGATTCTCCCACACAGGCCAACATAATTTTCATATATTATACCCGTTCTTATGTCTGGATTCAAGCATCTCATTAAAAGCCACAGACATCAATTACAACTTAATTTCCCATCACCCCGTCCTGCCTGGACTCACCACTTTATTAGGGTCATTTCGGTGGTTCTCCATAGAGTGTTTGACCAGCTCCTGCTGGTCAAGATTCCTGGCTCCACAGTATGGACACACAAAAGTGGAGCGGTTTGGGATATTGCTATAGATAGGAAAAGAGAGGATTTCAGTGGAGAGCAGTAAAAAATAATAATAAAAAAAACAAAAAACTAGCAAAAGATGGAAAGGTGGGAGATGATCAAATCATATTTTTTTGTTAAAGGTAACCTGCCCGCTTAACTAGAAATACAGAAGCCTTAGACTGTCAGCTGTATGCGTGAGCAGGGTACCTCTGCCTTCCCCATGTACAGAGTGATGAGTATTTGTGTGTGTGTGTGTGTGTGTGTGTGACTTTGTTACAGAAGGTTCTGTATTTACAATCTGGGTTTGAATTCCAGGAAAGCAGGACAACTGACAGACTGTCAAACACTGACAAGCTAGTTAGGACAGATGGGCAGCATTCATCTGGGTTAAGATGCAATCAGTTCACGCTGCCAGCAAGTAAACCCTCCGTGTGTCTCCATCAGCCATGCCAGTGTGGAGCTTTGTGTTCAGAAATGCTGCCAATACACACCACAAACTTCCAGTGCTGGCTACAGGATCAGGTTGGACCTCGCCATACACACCGCCCCAAACGTCTTCAGCTATCATTACACACTTTCATCTAATCTAATTTCATCTAAGCTTTGTCTTTGTAATACTTTAAATGACAATGAGAGAGATGGGGAGAACAGTAGGACATCTCAACCTGTCAACCTCTCCAAGTTATTACACCTAAAAGCCCTCCTCACATTATCAGAAAATATCAAACAGCATACCTGGGAATTGGCTGTGAAGTGGGTACAACTGGCACAAATTTGGGGCAGTTGGCCATCTGTTCTTGAACCTTTGTGCAAGACGTGATGTGTGACCTCATTTTGACCAGGGTGACCTACAGCCAGCCAACCATCAAAAGAAGGATAATCAGGTCAGTGAGAAGGCAGCATTCATCCTCACTTTCCACAGTACACATTCAAGAACACCTGTGGCTGTGGGCAATTCTGGTTGTGGGATATTAATATGCAAAATAGACTAAAATTGAATTCCATTGTATCACTGGGCCATTTTAGATCCCTGATCTCAGATCTGATCAATTTTGATTGTAATTGTTTTAATTGATGCTTGTTATTATCTCTTTTATGCTCTTTTATTTCTTATACCTCTTGTAATCTCGGCGCATTGAGAAAGACGGTTCCTACCCTCAATTGTCACCGAGAATCTTAAATAAAGGTTGAATTAATGAATGAATATGAATAGTAAGTAAGGGTGCACACCATGGAAATTCTGGGGCCAATAATAATCGATATTTGACTCGCCATTACCTATCCCATTTCTACCCTGTTTTACATTACAGCACAAATGCAAACTGCAACCAAATTTCCACTTTCAAAGGGAATGAATTATACACTGTGCCTGAATGAGCCACTCTACTAGAATGAGACTCATGGCAGAAACTCTACTAGAATGACAGCCAGGTCCGATGGCACCTTTTTACTACAGCCCCGGCAGGGCGCCTTGTAGGAGGACAGCTGCTTCTCCACGCTGGAGGACCTGTCCACCTTCTTTGGGTCGAAAGGCATGCGGCAGAGGGGGCAGAGGGGAGAGGTCACCTGCAGGCATGGCTGTAGGCACTCCCCACAAAACCTGGAAGAACAAACAGGGGCTCAGAAACAAAAAGCTGATTTAAGTAAAAGGGTATAAAATAATGCTTTATACTTATACTTAAATAAGCCAATAGTACATTTTTCTAATATGACTCTCCAAAAAATACATTAACAGTGCATTTGTAAATTAAACACAAGATGGAATAATTCGGGATTACTAGCCTAGATTTTTATATGAAATGCCTCTTTTCACAGTACACGTGTCACCCCTGATGAAATCACTCCCTGCAGGGACCTCAGGCACATCACCACAGGAAGAGCAAGGAAACCACCTCAGCAAGTGAGTCCCATGCCAGGCATGCCCCAGCATAGCAAAGGAACTGAGCTTGCAACTCAGAGTTAGTGGGTTTTATTATCAGCTGGTGTGCTGCCACTGTACCCTTGAGCAATGTACCTGACCTGAATTGCTTCACTAAATATCCAGCTGCATAAGTGGACTGAATGTATAAAATGTAACTTGTGCTCTGGATAAGAGCATCTGCTGAATGGCAAAAGGTAATACAAACGTGGCACAGGGGAGTGTGAGGAGAGAGAGACCTTTGCATGTCAGTGCGGGCAGGGTCACATCACAGGGACTCCACAGCATGGCTGAATTAGACTGTGACACAAGCTGGGCAAGGCAGGGCACTGGGGAAACAGAAAAAGAGCTCTGCGCTGCTCCGTGGGCCTTTCAAATGTGTCATGCATAAAACATAAACGTGTTTGTTTTATACATAAAAATATATCCGTAAATGATGCTTCATCAGAACAACATTATGACCTTTCAATCTTTTTATTTTATTATTCAATGGACTCTGCTGCCCACACAAGCCCTGCGTAGCTATCTTTGCATTAATTTGTAGTGATGGTAGGAAAAGAACACCACACAGCTGTGCTGCAGTCTCACAATGTGTGTTATTCCATAACCGTCATATGCAATAAAACAAGCTGCACTTACATTACAGTGCTTGCTGCTTTAAAAGGACATTCCCACAGCTTGTAAACACACTTGAGCACGCCATCATGGAGTTAGCTGCACTTACCCCACCATTTAGTAAATAAATGAGGAATTTAAATCTAACGGGAACCTTCTGGACAGTAGGTTCCTCACGTTTAAAATAAACAAAAATCTGTGCAGACAAGCACACCCTCCAAAACACAATTTGCAATCAAAACAGGAAATGCATTCTGACTACATGTTTTCTCATTTCAATCAAACCACACACGCCCAAGTGCACATATTTCAAGGCTGATTGAAATGTTTCAAAATGTCACCAAGAAGGAACAGGTTTTCTGCATTTCTCCACAAATGTGTTGGTTTACTGTGGCATAAGTGACAGATCAAAAAAAATCTTTAAATTGTTAAAAAAGGATGGCTGGAACATGAGAAATTAATGCTACGATAATAATAGAAACAAAATACATTTACAATTCAGAAATTATGAATCTATCCAAAATTAAGTACAAAAGCAGAGATCTGATGTAGGCCCACTTGCCATTCAAAGTGTAAATTCATTAATTATTGTCTTTTCACCCACAAGGTTATGAAACCCTCATTACTAAAAGATTTTTCAATAACAGCTGATGCATCATTCATCAAACACAGTGGTTGCCTTCACTGCAGGCTAATATCCCAATGAGATCCACGCCCTCACTTCTGAACTTCATCTATATAATGTCCAAGTTGGAAAGAAGCTGAGGCGAGTTTGAGATTTAACCAGTTCAAAAGTGACAAGGGATTTATTGTCCTATATAGTTCAGGAGTGGCTTGGGTGAATTACAGTTTTACACAGTGATCCAGGTCTGGAGTGATGTGGGTAATTGGGCTGCACAATACTCTAGACTAGAACTACAGGAAGAGATTTACAGTATTATACACAGATCCAGTTCTGACATGTACAGAAACTATCATAGTGCTTTTTGTTTATCCAGATCATCAATATCCTTGAGCATCACCCTTTCTGAGAATGAGAGCCCTCTCCCTGTCTCTAATGCACATGCACATGCTCAGGCATGTGCACACACATGCACAAGTAAGCCCACCATTTCTCAGGCTGTCCAAACTTAGTAACTTACTCCAGAAGAAAGTAGATATAATATTTCTATCACCAGTAGATCACAGGCACTTGAAATGAAAGAAAGAAAAAAACAGCTTATCCCCAGTAAAAATATATATGACAGAATTGAGGTTTCCCTGCCCACTGAAAACAACGGAGATTAACCAAATTCCCATGCATGGGGAGAGATCTTTCAAACTCTGAAGATATTTTAATCATCATAATTAATTTACAGAACTGGGGGGCTAATGAGTGCTAATGAAGGCAGGTGTTTCTTGCAAGAAAAGCCTGGAGGAGCAGTCCACAGCATTTACATATTTTTGTTCACAGTTCTGACTACATAGTGGTGATTAGATGCATGTCCTTCCTGATGCTTTCCGGTCTCTCCTGTGAATTTGTTTTCCCTGTTCCAATTATATCACTCTCACATTTTAAAAGGCAGGCTGTGAGATCGGAATTTCACATTGCTGTCTTCAGTGAAATTCACTGGTGGCTAGTTTGTTCCACAGCACAATTTCACTCATGTGTCTTTCAGAAGAATAAATCTAATCCAAAAACAGATGCCATTACAGAATCAGAGTACAGCCTGCAAACAGCAAGGTGGTAGATGATAAGCATTAAAAATAATTACAATGATGTCTGCTATAAACAAAACCTTACACAAACCACACAAAGTTTACACTGTCTAGGTACAACCTAATTGGAGGAAATTTATTTAGATTAGAGTGGGTAAGACTAATATCATTAACCATCAGTTCAGGACTGTCTTTTTGTTCATCCATGCCCACAACAGTATCACAGGTGAGTTACAGAAGACAGGGTTATGATAGAAGAGAATTTGTCTGGATACAGTGCATGTTAAAGATTAAATTGGCCACTAGTACAAATTGTGCAAATTCTAATTTCGATGTTTCATTGTACACCGCCACACTAACTCCCACATTATTACCATTCTTCCTTATGGCCTCTGAAACCACTTTTAACAGATGCTGGTCTGCGGTCAGAATGCGCAAACCATGTATCTATGCACTTATGGGATGTTTTCTTGTCTCAGTATCTTAAATGATCAGGGGAAAAGAGGCTTGTACAGAGATTTGTATTTCTACATTCACCCAAATTAAGGTTCTGGCATAGTCTGGGTCAGGACTGTTCAAGCATGCATGAGAGTATTTGTGCTTACCACAGTTTGCATCAATTTTAATGTTACACAAGTACTTTAAATAAAATACTGGCTGGCTTCACAGAAAGGCATGGTTCAGCCAATGAATACCAACTCTACTCTTTGGCAGTGCCCCAGAGAGTAGCAGTCGTAGAATTGGCATTGAGCCATGCCTTTCTCAGAAGCCAGGAAGCCAAGAGAAGCTTTTGCTAGCAATTTCTCTTCTTGGTTTGCTTTTATTCTTGTATTCTTTCTTTCTCTCTCTCTCTCTCTCTCTCTCTCCCACTCTCAACTGAAATCCCTTACTCAATTGTTTCCCTTTTTTGACTCAAAACTTTGGTTTCTTTTGTTCTATAGCCCTTGAACACTGCAGTCATATTCTGGAGGGATGACAGGTATTCACGGCAACTCAATCCAGATTTCTGCCACACTACCTTATTTTCATACTTACCCGTGTTAACGATATTTACAAAAGAAAGCAGAAACAATATAGAAAAAATGTATTTTCGAACATTTGTCATTTTATCCCCTTATGTAATTGCCCCATTTTTTGCACAAGCCTGAAAATGACATACCCAAAATAAAATGGTTACTATTCTTAACCCATGGGAGTTTGTTTTCCAAGAGTCAAAATTACTCTAAATATTACTGAAATGAAGTTACAGAAGCTCAAACAAAGTGGAAGTTTCTTTTTTTTTTACCTAAAAGATTTTTAAAAAATATATACAGATGCTTGGGGCTGTGCCTGGTGGGCTTAGAAACACAATACAGACAGACATAGTCGCAATGCTGGATGCATGATTACTGCTTGAACGCTTGATGACAATACCACCAAAATAGAGTAGCCTGCATTGTCTTTTCTGAGCTATGTCTAGGCAGGTGTCCAAAAAAGGTGTGAATTAGAGGTGTAAAATTCCATTTACTTAATACTATACGTTTGTGGAGGCTTGCTTTCCCCCTACCTGTCACCCTCCCCCACCCTCTCCCTCTCCACCACCCTCTCCTTGCTCTTGCAACCTCTGGCAGCAGCAGGTCTGGAAGATCGTAGAAAATAAACACATTAGCTATCTAGTTTAGTAATCCAGTGATTGAGATCAATTGCTTAAAGTTTACATGAAATACCCCACCCCCATCAACAAGTCAAAATACTCCTTATTGTCAATATTCTCTAAATATTTGTATTATTATTCAGTATTCATACTATTATAAAAGTACTGAATACTAAAAAAAATCTTTGAGAATGTATTTAGATGCTCACCGGTATCAAATGGGATCAAGTCTTTTACTGAACAAAGACCTCCAAATGTTGAGTCTTCTGTTTAGACTTAGGCATTGCAAAATAACTTTCTTGTAAAACAACCTTTGTAGACATAAAATCTCAAGAATATTGAGACTCAAGCGTAATATTTTTAGCATGAGTGTGCACCTTGACTTCACTTCTGGGAACCAGTTTCCTGCTTGAGTAAAACATCCTTTAATCAGAGATATAGAAATTACAGAAATTAAATGCTGGAGCAACATCATAATGTCTTGCAATTCTTAAAACATCCTGTGACAAATAATGCAATTAAACTGACTTAGAATTTAAATGAATAAAAATTAATTGATTTAAATTAATTGAATAGGATGGAATTTAGATGGACATCTCTGGTTCGGGCTGAACCCAGAGCCACACCGTACAACACAGCGTGTACCGGCGATAGACCGACTGGATGTCTGGGGAAGCAGATGGAGGTTGCTGTGAGATTAGGATTTGGATTATTCACAGATTAGAGGAAATTTAAAAAAAAAAGAAGCAAAACAAACAGCCACATAAATGGACATGTTGCCATGGAGATCTAATGGAACTGCTCTATCTTCTGTACACCTTGCTAGATGAAAAATGTTATGGGGGAACCCATTTTAGGGGGTTACATTCATTACATAAGTGGAAAAACCCACAGCCATACTCAACACCATTGACCCAGGATTAACTAGTGCTATACATGCATTATTTGAAATTCCCTCCAATTTTCCCAAGTGGCCCAACATTGACAAGGCAACAACACCCCCCCCCCCCCCCCCCCCCCCACCCCCCAACCCCCCAATTTCCTGTGGAACCCCAGTGATGATGCATCAGTGCATTTAATTTGCTAGTCAACACACTATCTACAGTATTTACAAGCAAAAACAGAAACACAAATATAAACATTCAATAATGGCTAATAACCAGATGTAGCTGGATTTTCACCTGAATGCCTGGTTGAAAAGTGAAAGTTTTCTAGTCAACTAGGACGTAGGCTATATCTAGACAAACCTGAGGCTATATTGGGGTTAAACTAGTCTGTTTATGTTTGGTATGTCTCCCAACCTTGATTTCCACCCCTCTAGGTTCTGGCTTTTGCTCAATGGGAGGGTAAACACCAGCACATTAGAACATCCTGACCCACCGAAAGACTTCCCAAACCATCTGAAGCAAAATGCCTAACAAACTGAAAAAGACCAGGATTATGGTAGGGATCTCCAAACTTTGAGATTTGTTTCATTTTGTGTTACCAGCAAACAAGGACTCTGAGATGGTGTCCCCAGTGAAGTGCTCTTGCATACACCACTGAGATTTACAGAGGATTAACAATCAGATGTTTTAACCCTATTTTTTTTTTTACATAAGCTAACTCAAATTTCATCACAACCATGAGTTTTAAGTGCATCTTTAAACAATATATTTTAACTGACCCAAAGTAATTTCTATAAATATATAGATACACTTACATACGCACATGCATTGCGTTCATGGTTAATAGTAGGCATTGCAGAATTAGGAAAATTTAGAAAAATCTCGTCCTTATTTCAACTGTACAGGAAATAATTTCTGCACATCCCGGCCGTGCAACGGGTTTTGCCTGCTAGATTGTCTCACGTCCGGCTGTCCGGTTTGCTGTTCACGTTCAACTTAAATTTGACTAGATTTAAATCCTGTTAGCCGTGCGTATATTTCAAAGTACGACCCCTCTCAGCTTTCTCGCTTTGTTCTTTCCCAGCTATTTTCGCTATATACACCGTCAAGCATCGGCACCCTGCGGCATTAAAAAAATAAACAAAACAACAACAATAAACAAACAAACTAAACGTGTGTGTGTGTGGGGAGGGGGGGGGTGTCTCATTAAATGTGTCAATGGTTGAGAGTGTTCCGGATTATTTACAGCACGTTTCATGCGTTGCACAGACATGCATATGCTCGCATAATATAACAAATGAACTCCAGATACTGTGTCCAGGGACTTGTTCATTCTTTGCACGATCAATAGCGCTGGCTCACTTGCATCTTACTAGTTGCCTCCTTACAGTTACAGCTAGCTTTACCGACTAACCTCATCGCGCGCACAAAGGAGCAGCCTTCGTATGAAAATAGTTCTGCATACCATTACTACAGTACTTGCATTAGCCTACTCATAAAATAGGAAATCCATCTCAATGGACGTGCTGGTCGTGCAGCCGGTGACTGCTGACTTTCATTATTCATTTAATCGTTTACTTGCCGACAACTAAGTAGGCTACACAAGACCCCATTTAGTCTTCTTAACGTATTCCGTTCCGATATATTCATATATTTATTAGCACAGCTAATTAAGCAACTAAATGTCCAATCTTTGTACACTTCGAACACACTAAAAGCATGTCCCCTCTCATCCATGACGCATTCAAACGGAACAGACTACTCACGTGTGAGCGCAGCTTGCGATGTTGACAGGTTTGTGGTAGACCTCCAAGCAAATGGGGCAAGAAAACTGGCTCTCAATGCTCTCACCGGGGGCGGCCGCGGCTGCCTCGCTCTGCAGCTGATGCTGATGGTGATGCTGCCTGAGCTGGGTAGCCGACACAAAACTGCGGAACATCGCCATCATGAACGCAGATCTGAGTCCGAGCTTCACCCTCGATAAGCAACGTAACTGTATGTGTACCACTTATCCGAATGGGCAGGCTGCTAACTAACATACATCGGTGCAGGATGCACGAACAGTACAAAACTGGGTTAATACTAGGCACGGCATCCCGCGATAAAAATGGTTGCACAGGAGAAGACACGCCGGACACGAAGTAAACATTTGCCAAAACAAAAACCCTTTAAAGCTGTTTCACCTTAATGTTTCACTGGGTATTGAAGTTCGACCGCTTGTCTTGTTCACAGAATTTTCAGGCATTTAAACTACATCCTCCATGATCCATTGCAATATCGTCATAATTTTCAGCGTGCCCTCGCTAGCAGGCGCTGTATCGATATATTAAACTTTAAGGTATGTTACTTGAATAATTGAATGTTATTTTGTAAATATACAACTAGTAAAGTTAACTCTTACTAGCAATAA
The DNA here is from genome assembly GCF_018555375.3 of Anguilla rostrata. Taxonomy (NCBI): domain Eukaryota; kingdom Metazoa; phylum Chordata; class Actinopteri; order Anguilliformes; family Anguillidae; genus Anguilla; species Anguilla rostrata. Next base: position 22,080,203 of record NC_057948.1, read on the forward strand.
GCAAACCAGGGCTTTTTTTTTACTGACTCTGGCAATCATTTAATGCGTGCTGGTGTGCCTCAAGTGTTGTGGGGCTTGGTATTTACCAGGAAGTCATTTTGAAGACCCGTGTGTTTAAGTAATTTAAGTGTTTGGATATTTTAGCTGAAGAAGAAAAGAAAAACGTAGGCTACATCACTGACAGGATTATATCAGTGTGTTCAGAGTGAGTTTTCCATCTAGTGAATGCTGACTTACAAAAAGCATATCATACTGTAGGTTCTCTTTGCCCACTACTCTGGTAGCTTGGGTTGACTCAGCGAATCATTGAGCTTTTAACCATTGCATGAGATCCATGTCCCACTACAGGTGACCGAAAAATGTCCCTGGAAACTTCATGGTCTTGTGATGTATTTGGTGGTGAGAAAAGTTAATGTAGAGAACTGGAACCAACTAGGTTCAGCCATGTTCTCCTGAGACTTTTTAAAAACATTTTAAGTATTCACATTTTTTGACATAATGTAGGTGTCTTCGATGATAAAAACATTATATTGAAACTATTTTCAAAAATATATTTTTATTGGATGTCCCTTTTATTGTAATTTTCAGCATAGTAGAATGTAATGGGTCACAAGATTATGACCAGAGACTCATGTCTCTTACAAGGGACAAAACTGGGATTTAGGAGGTTTTGAAAGGCTCCTCTTGGCATAGGCAGGTAGAGGGGAGGAACTTCAGCCTGGATTCCTGGGTGTTGGTACTATATGCAACACACATCAATAGGAATTTTATTCTTTTTCCAATTTTTTAACAGGACACAATATTTGTGCTGCCTGCCTCTGGAGCATATCAGAGCTGACAGTATCCAGAAATGGCAGAAATCCCTTCAATGTCGGTAAGCAACAAATCATCAATGTTGACTGCATGCTCCATTTTGTTTTTTACACAAAACATACCTGCTCATTTGAAATGTATATTCTATAAAGCCTAAAAAGGAGGCCATGCACAGAAAGTTTATTTTATGAGATCTTTCTGGTCAGGGTTTGTTTGGTGAAGTCAGCTTTTGAGCCATAAATTATGCATTAAACTGATGTCCAGCTCTCCAATGACTTGCAAATACCAGTTTTACATTTTAAACTTTCTGTAACCATTGTTGTGGTTGGATTTGCACCAGACAACTGTGCTATTGTGCCATGCTGTAAATATGTGTCCCAACAGGGATCTAGATCCATGAACCCTGGGTGTAGTGTCCAGTGCTCCAAACAGTAGACCATATTATTGCCCTTTTCTCAATGTAACCCTTAGAGATCCAGCATTGCAGGTAGTATAAATGGCTAAGATAATTAGTGTGATAAATTATTTTTGCACAAACTGCTTGATTTTTTAAGGGTAAGTCTAAGCTATGTGTTTCTCCTCTTTGTAGTTCACATCATTTTAAAGCAGCAGTGCTTATTTGCAGCATAGATTTTTTAAAATATAAATTTGGAACCCAAGTGTGAGCATTAATTTGGACCGGCCAACTCTCTGCAACTACAGCCTGGCTCAACATGAACCCCACTGCTGTTTCAAGATAGTGTAGACAACTGCTGTACTCCTCCAACACACATGGCGTCATAAGATGCTTCTTTTCACACCACAGACTACAGCTAAACTCACACAGAGTGGTGTCAGAGGAAGACCTTTCATATGCGGCTTTAACATGCAGTCCAAGAATGCCTGATCGACCAGTGTGGTTCGCTAGATAGCAATGAAATGTGGACCCCTAACCCTCCCATATCCTGCACGAAGCAATCTCCAATTGTGCATCACTCTATGGTGCAACTGGCTAGTCAGTACTGGCATCGTTTGGATTTGAGACTGTAGGGCTCATCCTTGCACCACAGCATGGTGCCTTACCCGAGTCAGCTACCCAGATTTGCACCAGTTTCGTGATTTTGCAGGATACCTTTGGACTCTTATTGTCACAGCAGGAGACAGTAAGAGGTCTGACCCTTATCACTGCTGATTTGAAAAGCCTGCTGTGCTACTGCTCCAGATAGAGATGGTAAGCTGAAAGCAGAAAGCAGCCTTCCTTTTCATTTGGCAAGGAACAAATTTAACAGCCACTTAATGAAACTTACCACCAACCAGCTCATTTGTGCATCCTAAACCATATGTTCTGTCAGAACAAAAGAAACACAAGCTGCGGCTTTCACTGACTTTGACATAAAAGAACTGAGAGTAGGGAAGAATTACAGTATAACTAGCTATATATCACTGTGATCCTGTACTGCACAGCAGGCTCCAGGCCACTTGCCTTATTATGTTGTGTAGGAAGTTCAACTGCATAATGACTGCCTTATTAACGGTTTTTGTTACAAATTTACACGCTGCACAGGTAGCTTTTAACATATTTTTTTCACTATTGAAAGTTCCATTTTCAAAAGCCTTTTGTGCCTAAAGTTGAACTAAGACCCTTCACCCATTTAACATTGCGAAACTAAGCGAGAGGCATTTCAGCTCGCAGGCTGTTCATAACTACTTTTTCTAAATGTTTTATGAACACAATCCAATTAGAACACAAAAATAATCAATGATGAGAACATGCCATTCAGCTCACATCATTTGCTTCCTGTGTTATAGTAATGTACAGCCTTATATCACTGGATATTGTGTCTGTAAGGTTTCTCAAGACAGAAAATAGGTATTTAGGCCTAAATACTTATTGTTCATGAAGAGGAGGGAGATGTTCAGAGACCTTGGTGATTAAAGCATTTCAGTAGGTTTTTCTGAGCTTAGGAGGTCACAGCTGTGGTGAACAGGCAAATATAAGAAGAGTGTTTATTCAGCATACTTTCCTTGCAATGATAGAGGGCAGGTTGAGTAAGTAGTTTTCTTCCAGAGCAGTCTGTCTTGATTTGAACATATCATTAACTGATGTGAACACTGAGAGATAGACACAGCTTTGTGCAACAAAAGAACACAGGTCAGAAATACAAATAGTCATTTATTACTGTGGTGATGCACAATATTGACACTGAATGATGTGATTTGCATTTTAATGAGAAAAGCATCTTTGCATGTATGATTCTAATTAGTCTGCGAGTAGATGGTTTGTGTCTGAAATGTTCAGTCAATAATAAACTGATAGAGAATAATTGGTCCCTACTAGACTCATATATACTCTGTCAGATGATTTAACACTGAGAACTTTGTTGTGTGTGTGAGAGTGTGTATGTGTGTGCGCACGCACTGGTAATTGCTTAGCCAATAATACTGCAACAATTTGAAAAATACCCTAGAAAGATAATGTTAGTCAAGTTTGGCACCACCTCCATGGCACTGTGCTTTTTCATACAAGTGTCCAGAGTTATAGTATTTGTAAAACTATTCCAGCATACGACTTTCCAGAGATCTTGTGTTGAATGACCATTCATATTCTAATGTAGTGCCCACCCACAGTTTATCAGCAAGAGTTTGGGGATACTATAGGTCTGCATCTGCATAATTTCTTTATGTGAAACAAAACTGTTGTACTTCATCATTAAATCAATTACATAAAGACAGTGAACATATTTTCCACCGTGAAGCTTCAGTTTGAAGATGCTTCTTCAAGTCTTAGGTGTTCTGCATTTTGTCAATAAGCCATATTGAAGCAACAAAATTAGCCTTCATTATGTCTTACTGGATGTATGTCATTATGCAAAGTTTTGTTTCTTTGGTATGTGCAGTCTAAGATATTCTTTTCTGGTAGTTTTCAGATGAAAAACTGCCTGATTAGCTTTTCAAACTGTCTGTCACTTAAAACCTTTAGATGTTTGTTTTTTTTGAGTGTCAGCTGATAGAAAGGATCCTTTTTCTGTCAAGTGGTGCAACCTAGTGGCTCCACAATTAATTGCTTTGAAGTAGAATTCCTCCCAGGTCTTCAAGACAAACTTCACCAAGGAAGAAAGAAAGTTTGCACTGCCTTGAAGTGACACAGAGAGACAGAGACACACACAGAGGGCTGTCGTTATGGTGACTGGCCAGGCCCTTGCTTAAAGAAACCAGGCAAAAGGCCAACCATGTGACCTGTGTCTGTGATTCATCGCAGATCAGCCCAGTGCTGTGGCTCAGGAGAGTGTTTCTGCATATACAGGCAGAAACGTCCTTCTCCTCTGGCTGTCAGTGTTTCCTGCCAACGTGTGCCAGCTCACTGGAGAGAGGAGGAGCCACTGGAGCCAGACACCAGCAGGAGGAGGTTTGTACCGCTGCGCGTGACTCAGGGGAGGGGGGCGGAGCCTGAACGTGGGCGAACTAGTCCTTCTCTCGGGTCCATTTGATCATGGTCTCCGGGGATCGGTAGAGGAAAATTAGCTTGGAGTAGAGCTCCTCCTCCAGCTCCAGCTCTCCGGTCTCCCGCACCAGGAAGATGTCCTGACAGAGCTTGAGGATGCGGTCCACGCACGGCAGCTCCTCGAACATGATGGAGTGCGAGATCTCGCTGAAGAAGCCCCGCACGAACTTCCCAATTACCAGAACCACCGAGACATACAAGCCCATTATCCTGTGGACAAAGAGGCCAGTGTGAAAGTTCACACTTCAGGACTGGCAGAAATGAAGCTCACAGAAGTTAATCTTCAAATGTTTGAAATGCTTGAATTTACTAGAGTGTGCTTTCACATCAGTAATATCCACAGCAACATAAATTAAAATAACTTACACTTGAAATCTGTTATCTTAAAAGTGTAGCCTATGTTTATAAATATAAATATATTGACATGCTGTCACCAAATGACTAAAGAATGTCATTGGGTGAGTAAAATGGAAGAAGCATCACATTAAGTAGACTGAGCAGTACTTCATACCCGTATCCTGCCAGGAATCCCAGGCTGGGAGGACTGACTTTGTCATTGAAAATGATCATGGGCAGGACCCCACAGCCCTCTGGAGACTGGTCACAGTCAGCAATGGCGATGTCCCACCACTCTACGATCCCGCTGCCGTTCATCGAGCGATCCTTCTTCAGCGTCAGCGTCACATCTTGGTAACCTTCCTCATCACCTGTCCAGAGTGGAAGAGAAAGAGCGTTTCCTCTCAGCCTCAACACCTAACCACCCCAAGGCACCCTGTCCACAGCTCACATACCCAGTACAACACGCAGAGCACATCCTCTCCCACCCCTATTCTATCATCTCCCTAAGATTCATGCTCTATGAGGCACTATTCTGACCAAAGATGAAGAACCAGATCCAATTATTCCAGTAATACAAATCACCTTGCAACACAATGATATAGTAGATGGCTACTAAGTAAATGATGGAATACTATGTTTTTACCCACGACGATACTAAGGTTTTGTAGTTTCAGCTGTCTGCGTCATATACTGGTGTTTTTCTCAGGGCTCCTGCCTCTCACCACCAGAGGCCGCTAGGTTCCTGTTCCTAGTGTTTTCCCTAGTGTTTTCACCTTTTTAGTGGTGTTATCTTATTATTGGTTGATTGTCTTCACCTGTGGTTACTTTAGTTTCATTTGGTTCACCTGTTCTGCTATGTGTTTTAGTCCCTGTTCTCTGTTTCCCACTGCTGGGTCTTTGTGTGATTTGCACAAGTATCATGCTGTTTGCTTGCAAGTTTAACTGTGCTTTTTTCCTATAGTTATTCTGTTAATATTGCCTTAGTTCCTCCCTGTGTTTCTGTACGGTTTATTGCTTTTGTCTGGTTTTCAAGTATTTTGTAATTTATCATACAGCTGTCTCCTTGTCTCATCTCTGCTATCCATGGGTAAATAAACCTTAGTGAACAGAGGAAATGCCTGTCTTGGTCTCTCACCTTCATATAGCTGACTGACAGGTTTGGCCTCTGCTCCGTTTGGAGCCCGGATGAAGTTTGGGAACATGTGTGGCACACGCCTGTGGAACAGGGCACACAGAGCATTAAATTCAGTGGAAACCACACGCGTGTCACAGCAACAGCCATGATCTGCGAAAGTGGTTTTACATACACTGGCTCTGTGCGGTTTCCCACAAGCAGCAAGGCAAGGTCCGCTCGAACCGGGTCCCCGGGCTCCAGGTTAACGGAGTGCTTGTCAAAAGAGTGTTCCACTGTGCCACCCTTGCCCAAGTCCCTAAGGACAGAAACGCATGGTAGGTTAGTGACTTTGCATACCACGCACACACACACACACACACACAGGTTTTTATCTAATTGTGAGTTCTTAATAATATAAAAAACATGCTTATAACATAGACAGCTAACCTGGTAATTGCACATAAATGTCACTGTAACACTGGACAAGTTCCAAAAAGCAGAAACAACATGAGAGACTTTGAAATGTACAGAGACACATCGTGACGAGCAAACATATAGACCACTAACTACAGAAATGCAAGACTGGAAATAAGTCAAAATCAGATGTACTTAGACCATTTTGTAAAAGGATGAGTATCCTGTTTAACTGCTATCTGTATAGTTATTGTTGTGGGCTGTAGTATGGAGCAGTAGTCAAAGCCCTAACTCTAGGGCCCTCACTCTTGGACTTTGCTGTAGCTTATGCTGAGGCCTAACCACATCTGCTGTTGTAAAATGATCCGAGCTGTACAGATGGATTCCCAAATGTACAAGATTTATAGATGTAAACCGTACTTCAAGAAGTCTGCCAAACAAATAAATAAGAATGTTCTCGTAGCCAATGCACACTCAAATGATCTCACACGCACTGACCTCTGGAAGTTCCAGGACAAGCGCAAAGTCATGTCCACTGGACTGCTCAGCAGTTCTTTAATGACTTCCTGTCGGCTGGGAGGGCTGATCCGCCACACAGACCCTGAGCTGCCCTCAATATTAGCTGTCACAATGTCCTCGTAGCTGTACAGAGTGATGAACTGCATGGCCACCTGAGCAGACAGAAACAAGACTCCAGCTCCAGGGACCCATAACAGCATTTAGTTTATGAATGTAACAGTAGTGTAAATTGTGGAACCCCCTTTCCCCCTTGGGCAACACTATGGCCATTTATGTACCGCCCTGTGGGGCTGGTACGGCACTGATAAGGTTAGGATATATGACATAGGACCACGGGTGCTGAATCATACGCTACTTCACTCAATAAAATAAATTAACAAATTTGCAAATATTTTCACTGCAACATGTTTTTTTCTGCAGGGTCTCAGGAGGATATTGTCTGTTGAATGGTATTTTTGTTGTTGCGCTATTGCATTAGCTGTTGACTTGCTGTAGCAGGAAAGCACATTTCCTGTTTTTATCAGACTTTAGAATGAGCCCAGATATAACTCAAGGTCCAGGTGACAGCAGCAAAGAGACTGAGCTCCGGGAGGATGCCTGTACTCACAGCGTTATTTCCAAACTGGGCAGTCAGATTGTTGTATTTCTGCTCTGTGAAGGGTTGAATAGACTGCTGCTGCACACTCATGGTAAACAAGGGCTGAGTAGAAAAAAGAATGTGTGAGTTACTGGCATTGCAGTGTAAGCTTCTCAGTCTACATGGACACATCTCAGACTTAGGGGTAAACATACACTGGCAATTTAATACCATGATAGAAGACACTGTAACAAAACTCTGATACCCTTTCTCACATGCTGTAACAATTCAACAGAAACTAACTGAATACAATTAGCATTCTTGAGGTTTTGAGTTCTTCATGCTTCATCACTTACCTCATAACCTCCCAGCTTAACAGTGACTGTAACATCTACTGGATGGTTGACCACACCCACAACGGATCTGACCAGTGAGATGAAGAGTAGTGGAAACCAGATGATGCAAATGAGGAAGAAGATAATGAGCCCTCCCATCCCATATTTTACTATTTTCTTCTTCTTCTGTCCCTTGGGCTGGGGGTATTTCTGAAAATGAAAATAAAAAACAATGACATGGCATAATAGAATGGGGTCTGTGTCATTTTCTGTTATTTCACTGTACTGTATTATATATCGGGAAAGGTTTGAGCAGGGTTACAGATTACAAGTGCAGGGTGGATAGCTAGTGCACCTTCTCAGTCTCACGGCTGCACTTTATGATGAATATGTTGGCATATATGTCCTCCACACACATCCAGTTAGAGAGAGACAGGGTGGTGTCAGTCCAGACCCAGTCCATCACAGCCCGAAGCTCCACCAAGAACGGTACCAATCGGAACCTGAAAACAGAGGCTCAGATGCATCAGCATGGAAAGGATCTTCCCTGATGTTACTTGTTACTGTCTTCCTGTTGGATAGTGGAGTGAATGATGCTCACCCCTGAAACAGGAATAGATTGATGTGGTTGTATTTCTTTGTGAGGAAGTTGCCCAGGATACGAGTGGGGTAGCCGCAGCGGATCTGATAGGCAGAGAGGGCGAAGTAGATGCACTTGACAAAGTACCAAATCTGGGCCACCGAGTTCTGGCTGAACATCCTGTCGGGACAGATAAGGTAATATTCATTAATAAAGGCACAGTTTTAACTTTGACATCTACAATATAATCACATCAGACTTCTGGAAAGCTTTGCAAATAAACTATGAGAAGCGCTTGCTGCACAAAACACAAGGCAGCATCTGTATTGCTCAAAGTGTTTCACTTCATAATGATCTTGCATGTTGCAGCTTGTGTCAGAGCGTTTGCACCTCTTTTTCCTCACCTCTCTGTGACTGCAGGCAGGATGAAAAACATCCAGAGGTGAATACCAAAGACCAGAATGATCTGGAAGATCAGCTTGCCCAGGACAGTCTTGCGCAGGTAGAGGGCGCGGTCAATGATCATGGTGCTGAACTGAATGAGCAGCATCACGAGGAAGGCCTCAGGCACCTGGTCCTCCGACAGTGTGGAGGCAATGTCTGCAGCTGCTGAGTGTTTCTGAGTGGGAGAGAATTCCTGTCAGACCTCTACACTAAAAAGACATTATCATGAATCACATGTGAGGGGGTACAGCTATTATATCACCCTCAGGTGGGGGCTGAGTTGTGCCTTATATGCTTAAATGGTAAATGGACTGCATTTTATCCAAAGCGCTTTACAATTGATCAATTTACCCATTCATTCGCCTCTCATTTACCCATTCACACACACACTCACACACCAACGGTGAAAGGCTGCCATGTAAGGTACCAATCAGCTCGTTGGGAGTAATTAGGGGTTAGGTGTCTTGCTCAGGGATACTTCGACACGCCCAGGGTGGGGGATCGAACCGGCAACCCTCCGACTTCCAGACAACCGCTCTTACCTCCTGAGCTGTGTCGCTTAGCCATTGAGAACATAGGGTTTTTCAATCTGATCGTGCCGTCAGGACAGTCTGGCTAAAAAGCTGACTGAGGCAGTGTAGAAGACTTTTAAGTCTTAACACAACAGTAGTAAGGCCAGCTATAAACATGCTCACCCCAAAGGCCCAGAACCCAAAGACGATGATGATGAAGTCCACCACATCTGTGAGGAACATAAGGGCGTAGACATCGGTTGTTGCACGATACTCAGCATGCAGGATGTCGTAGAAGAATCCGTAGACTGGCGTATAGACGTTACGTGCACTGAAACATATGGCAGGCCAGAATCACAAATGTCCTCTATTTGATTTGCAGCAATCCTTCATCAAAGGCTGCTTCACCCTCTCTTTAGTTTATACCACTACTGTAGACCATCGATAGCAAAAGATAGCATACCATTTAAGAATATTACATATCGTATGGTTCTGTGTATACCATCACAACATTCTTTGACAGAAAAGGCTTGAATTAAATGATTAATTCATATAGATTTAATATAGGATAATATATATATATATATATATATATATATATATATATATATATATATATATATAGTATTATAATATTCACATTGATTTTATTGTAGCATAGTGGCAAAAAACATGCTCAGCTCAAAAAACACTGCTAAATAATGTAGTAACATCAAATATGCTGATAAGATCCCCAGGGATATAGTTTTTTTTTTTTAATCACTGAAAGCAGCCAAAAGCAGCCCATATTTCTGATTTGCATGTTATTAAAGTGATGAATAAATGAAATCCCCATGGTATTACTGTTAAATTCCAGTGCCTGGCCATGCCTGGCCTTAAGTATGTGGATAGTAATGCACTGAGAGCAGTAACTGGTGCAATTAAATATGATGATATTACTGAGTGGAGGCAGATAATTGAACCAAAGAATGGAAATTTTGCTCTGCAATCTCAAGAGTGTTAGGCACAAGAGTGTTAGGCACTGCTGCCATATTGGAGAGAGAGCCCCTAAAGGCACATGAACATTCTCTTTCACAGGAAAAGAGAAATAAGCTCTCAGTTCACTTACCTGGTCAAAGTAATGTTAAATAAAAGACTACAATAAAAAATAAATCTCTTCATAAATGCACTTCTTTTCTCTTTCCTTTGCTCATGGGCACTATACTGCCGTTACATCCTTTATAATCAATTTTATGCTCATTTTAAAGGATATAATAGTCTAATAAATAGTACCTTAATTAATGACAGTGATCTGCATTGTTTCCTGCAGTAATCTCCTCTCCAGAACAGTCAAGGATCTTTTTTATTTTCCTGGTGAGTAATGGTTGCTTGCATAGACTCACATAGAGATGAAGAGGGCTTTGATTTTCTCCCCCGATGCCTTCAGCTTCTTCCTGGCAGCCTCCCGGCGCTTCTCCCTCAGCTTCTTCTTGGATTCTTTAGTGGCTTTGGCATCTGAAGCAGTGCAGACAGAAAAGATGTGAGATTTTTAAATAGTACAAATTTGGGTCTTGGCTCGGAGTCCTGCTCCCTTTTGCTTCCCCTCCCCATACCTTCATTTTGCTGCTTCTTTTTCCGGAAACGCAGAACGCTGCCCCCCTCCTTCTCTACCTTCTCTGTAAGGCTGGCTGTCTCTGGTGTGGGGACAGGACTTTGGCCCTCATCATATTCTGGCTTCTCGTCCTGGATTGGACTGGCATCCACCAGGGCAGTGAGGCTGGGACAAGGGCTGAGATGTGGCTCCTCCCCCTCAGCTTCCCCTACTTTTGGCCTGCTCTTCTCCTCCTCCAGGGGGCCCTCCTGGTCCCATAGACCATATCGCTACATAGGACAGACACATGGACACACAGTTCCTCAAGCATACTAGACACCAGAAACAGACAGACATTTAAGCATACATACCAACACAACTTTAAGACCTGTTTATTTGAGAAAGGCTATATTGTAGCCATATGATTTAAATACAGCATGCTTAAATGAAATGTGTGTGCAATGTGGATACCTGGAGCAGGGAACGGTGGAAGAACAGGGCCAGCAGCTGCAGCAGGTCATAACGGATGTAGTTGTCGGTCTTCTCCAGGCCCAGGATGCGAGGGGGGAAGAAAGGCTTGTCCTCATTCAGTCTGGTCTCGTACACACTGTTCCAGGGGAAGAAGCCAAACTGGAACAAGTACTTCACCACAACCATTACCTGAGAGCAACCAGGACAAAAAAAGAAGAAAAAAAACTTTAGCACATAGCGTATTGCCTGCCGATTTTAAAATACGACATTTTTAGGAACAGCATTGTACTTTCTGAGAAATTTGTTCAGTAATTAAAATCTGCATTCTTGTTTCATAGCCACGACAGCAACTAGAATTCTGAAGAACAGGATATCCAAACCACGGCTCATTTAACAACCAAGAACCAGCTTCATTTCACTATTTCCATTGGCTCATCCAAATTAATCTGTTTCCATCAGGAATACCCTATTTTAGGGCACATTTGAAAGGCTTGGCTTCTTGATAAGTTGTGCATTTAAACATACAGCAACAAAGTGAATATATTATCTATTTTTTTATATTAGCTACATACAGCTAAAAAATCTAGATTGCATAGATTTTTTAAAAACTAATGACTACATTTCCCTCGATGCTCAGCAGCACACAAATCTTAAAAAAAAATTTGTAGCTCCTTCTCAACCACTACATAGTATCATGACCTCCCATGGTTAAAATACGTAACAATGTGATTCTCTGTGTTTGACTGTGCCTGTGAAACCAGTTTGCTTCTATATTTAATTTCATAATAAAATAATATTTCAATATATCTGAATTTAAGTTACAATAGGGCCTGGCAGTAACCTACCTCAGTATAGACAATGGCGGTCATCCAAAACCTCTTGGTGGGCCGTGGCACAGCCAGCATAGCCCACAGGAAGACAAGGATGGGCAGGACCAGGGAGATGGCGGAGGCAGTCACCACATTATTGAGCACAATGATTAAATAGCAAACCAGCTCTGAGTGTGCCGCCAACAGGTTGTAGAGGGCAAAGAGCAGCTTCAGGGCTCGGTTCTGGGAGGAGTAGAACTGCTGGCTCTGGATCAGCTCCTCCACATAGAACTGCCTGAAAAGGGAGGTGATGGGAGGGGTGACCATGACAGAGCATTTACTGTACATTAACAAAGCTGAGAGGGGAAACCTCAGACAAAAAATTTGACCTGGTGCTGTGGTTACCTGTCGGCAAGGATCTCACTGGCAGTCCTGGTGTGTCCCAAGCGCTGATTGGTCTGTGGTTCTGGTTCTGGTTCTGGCTCCGGTTCCAGGGCGGGTTCTGAACAGAGGGTGGTGCTGCTGTATTCAGCGGTCTGAGGAGTGGTGCGCTCTATGTCCATCACCTCCTCCTGTTCAATTCCACTGCAGAAGAATAACCAGAGGAACACTTCTGGGTTTCAGATGGCCTGATAGATGCAGGAGGACATCATTATACATAGTGTCACTTAAATATGACTTGGTGTTATGCCTTTTACATGTTTGTCACTCAAAGCCCACCTGGCCAGGCTGCTGCTTTTCGTGTTATCAGTGTCCGTCTCATCCAGGCAGGTCTCCATGGTGGGGGTCTCACTGCCCAGGGATGTGTGGTCCTCCTGGAACATAGCACAGCCCTGTTACAGCTTTCAGCCGTGTCTATCAGCCACGAAGGGCATTCAACAGGGCACGGTCAGTCACCTGGCTGATGTTGTGGGTGATGAAATATCGCTGGTTACACAGCACGGTGGAGGTGTCCACGTACTGCTTGGTCAGCAGGTTGAGCCACTGAGTCACACCATCCACCATGGCCTGGAAGAGCACCCAGAGGAATTTCAGGATATCCAGAATCCTCTGCACGATTTCACTCCTCCCTGAGAGAGGGCCGGGCCAGGAATAATATTACTTCATATCAACGATATTACATACACAAATATGAATTAAACTCTCCCCATTCAAACATACTATGTACTCCAGTCATGCAAAGCAGCTAAGCATTGGCCAATACCTGAGCTCTGTTCCTCACATGGCTCCTCCTCTTCTTGTAAAGTACCCTCCTCTTCTTCTCCATCATCTATCGCAAAAACAAAGTCAGATCATGAAAGTTTTGTCCTTGATTTGCTTCCTGCAGAACACAAGTACAAGCGGTTGAGTACATTTAAGGTAGCCTTAGTACATGGCCCAAGTGTTTGTCTTTCTGACCTGATATCTGTGAGTTGGTCTCCCTCTCCCTTTCTCTCCTGAGTCTGTGCAGCTCTCTCTGCCGCTGCTGGTGATCCTTCAGGGCCGATTTGATGTTAGTCACCCAGGCCTGGTACGCCAGCTGCGGGTAGAGCATCAGAAATTATTCAGACAGTGTCAGCAATCAGCAAATGACAGTACTCAGTTGCTATTTCATAATGGGAAGGTAAAGGCCCTTGGCCACATCACGTCTGAGCAAACATTTATACAGCAGCCTGCCAGTATCACAGCAATATGAACTGTATCTGAAATATGCCTTAACACTATAGAAATGCAAATGAGAAATGTCAAGTAAAATATATTTAAAGGTTATGAAATCTTGGGCTCCTGTTCTCAGGAAGCTGTGGAAGAGGGTGGGATTCCTTACCTGAGAGGCAGTTTGTTTTCGGGGCTTATGGTCCTCTGCCAGCAGCTCTTCCTCTTCACTGTCAGACTCAAACAGGTAATACTCCCCAGAGTGCAACACTGCAATGGCAAGCACAAAGGCATACACAGACACACCTGCATCAGCGCACGAGTCTGATAGTTACAGAGTACGGCTACATTAGATGCCCACAAATAAATGTTGAACTGAGATGAACCTGTACAAATAAAAGGTAAAATAACAATGAGGAAGTACAGAGAGACACAGAATGTATATACACATAAAACATGTTCTGTTCTGATCTGCAATAATTTCATTCAGCACCAACCTGACATCAAAACTCACAGCCTCAAACATAGCAGGACCTCTAAAAGTTTCTGAATCCAGGTCCCACTGCCAGAGCAAAAACCTTTTCTAATTGTTCACCCCTCTATTAGAGGTTACAGAACCACGTTTGGGCAGATGTACCTGTGGCGTGGTCAACCCAAGGACGCCACCAGTTCTTGTCCTGTTTGGACTTTCCGTTTTCCTCTTCTTCTGTTAGAGGGGAGAAAAAGATTTTAGTTCCACAGCACAAAGGTCTTACACAGTACTGCGTTGTGAGCATGCCGTGTGTGTGTGTGCGCGCGCGTGTATGTGTGTCTGTGACGAATGTGTCTATCAAAGGGAATGTAGGGCATAGTCCTCATATTTTCACGGGTATGCTATATTATATTTTGTGACTGACAAACTGAAGATTACACAGACTATTAACTTTCTTATATGTGTGTTTGTTTTATGCTCAAGGGACCTATTCAAAGCACATATATGCCCATTTACCAAGGCTAAGGCCTGGGAGTAATTCATTAAGTACATAATCTAAACACCAGGGATGGGTACGAGTAACGGATTGATCAATTACTTGTCGAAAACGAGCCTACTCAATCTTTTTTATTCTCTCATAAAGGCTATGTATGTTCAACTATGTGTGGGAACTTGGCTCCATTTATTAACTTATCACATAGTAGCCTATGTAAAAAAGAAAAAACATAAAATAGAGAATATTTTTTTATTGAATATGAACAGAATAAAGTAAATATTTTATTTTGAAACACAGGTTTTGATTGCAATTATGCTTTTTTTGGTGAGCCGTTGTAAAAGCAGGATAATATTCGAGTGGCTAAGCATTCTGCAGTTTGAATGCCTTGCGCAGAGGGAAATTGCCTGAGGTGAATTTACTACCTCCGTCAGTTGTAATGGAAACATGTGTTTCAAAATATTAGATTCCATTGCAAAGGAAACGTTAGCCTGCTTAAATAATCTACCAAATAGCCCATACATTGTAGGCTACCACATAGTAACTAATGCCTCTGTCTGGTAGACTGGGTTACCTAAAATTAAAATTCAGTTTGGTTTTATGTTAAAATGATTTCACAGCAGTTTTTTTCTATTGTGGATAGCTAGCTAGCAAACTACTGAATTATATTCAAAACAGAGAATAAACTATAAACATAGTCAAGCTGTAACTAGACTAGCTGCCCTCTATACAGACATTCATGTACATCAAGCTGACATTATTGCAAGTATGATATTGTTCCTGTTGGCTTTCTAGCTCTTACAAATGTCCAATTATTTAATGAGTCAGACTGATGCAAACTTTTGCAGGTGCTACACCAAAGCCAATCCGAATTGAGTACTCAGCCAAGCCATTGTGTATTGATTTTGTGGGCGTGCAACATTTGAGAGTTGAAAATGAAATTCTTTGCGTGATATCTGACACTGACTGTATGTATTGACACAATAAACTAACCATTAAGACTTTATTATGATGGAAAAACTTGACTACTGATGTGCGTTATGTGTTCATGTATTTTCTATACAACCAGTGGTGCCGCCCATCGAATATGTGTTCTAAAAATAGATTCTTCCCCATACTAGGAATTGATTTTGGAATCAAGCAGATTATGCAGTCTCTTGATCTGTGAAATCATTCAAAATCCCCATCCCTACTAAACACTGACCACCTATCTGTTCTGTCTAGGAGTCTCTAGGTGCTTGAATCTTTAAAATGTAGAGTATAGACAACAACACAACAATACTCTTTCCAGGATGCTACATTTTACTTAGCACACAATTATTTGGAAGGAGCATGGATCTGATATTTAGATGTTAATATTTGTTTGCATATTTATAAAATTAGCAGCAAAGAGGATGAGCATATACCTGATGGGTCTTCTTCCTTTCCCTCAGAGGCATGACGTCCAGTCTTGTATTTTTGCTGTTTGGATCGAATGCGTTCCATCCTAGAGACAATATTCACAATATGGTGATTTCTGCAGTTTTACATATCCTGTGTCATTCCCTGCCCCCTATTCTCTCCAATATAGTCTACTTGAAATATTACACAGCACTCAGTCACACAACAATCACTGATAATTAATGTCTTCTATGTCTCCAAGTTTGTGTTATGTCATATGATTTTAGGCAATTGTTTGCATCACATTACATGTTCACATACTGTATACTGAGGCAACTGGACAAAGACAAAACTTAAGTAATAGCTGAAGGCAGTGGAACAGCAGTTCTGGTTCTGGAGGCTTGGATAAGCTTGGCTACTGGGTGGAGGGATCTCCATTTCTAAGACAGTGTGCAGAGTTTTCAAGCAGTGGTCTACAGAGGTACTCACGATCTTTTGAGCTGTGTGAGCGACTTCCTCTCAGCCTGATGGTGGAACCTCATGCGCTTCACTATGCTGGCTCTGAACAACTCAAATCCCCTACCAGGAACCACAGAATGTGTCATTATCACAGTACTGTAAGCATGTGCATGTACATGTACACACACTGCCATACACACTCACAAACTCAAGCACAAAAACAATAACAGCAGAGAAACTTTGAAACCCTGCAAACAACAGCGTGATCGTTGACCTTGATTTGATTTGACTCCTAATCAAACACCTACTGTATGAAACATACTGTACACATCACACTGTAAAAACTGCCGCACAGACACACACTGCATGCAACACTTGTAAAGACCAGTTTCCAGCAGTTTGCTGTGGGGCTGTACTCACCGGGAGGCCTGTTGAGCAGCGGCCTGCAGGTCAGCCATCACATGCAGGAAGTAAAAGCTGAGGAAAACCCTTCTCTGCAGCAGGAGGAAGAAGAAACAGATGCTGTCCCATATGATCCCTGCCTCCTCCACTGGCAGCACACAGTCTTGACCACTCACAACCTTGGCTGTAAGACAACCACAAGCACAAACATAATCAATCCCCAGTTGCAGTCACAAATACTCAATTCAATTTAAGTTGCTTTATTGGCATGAAATATAAATGTAATTATTGCCAAAGCATATATATATATATAATATGTAAAATAATAATAATTAATACTCATTTATGCTTAGTTACATAGTGTGTTAATTAATATACACACAAATGGACCCCCACAGGCACATGTACGGGCCCATACATTTTATCTGTTCAGTTGTAAATGTTGGAGGTAACTACTCACGGTCATAATAGCCCTTGACGGTGCACACCAGACTAAATAGCTGGATCACCCAGCAGAAGCCTGCTTGCATCTGCTCCACAAACACACAGGCTAGGATCTGAGAGGGCAGAGAAGTTTGAATGTTTGACTCAGACTTGTTACCATAAAGAGGTTTCCAAAATTAAGCAAGTATAGAGGATGGAAGGAAAACAAGAGTTGACCATCCAGTTACCACAGAGAATCCCTCATATGATAACCATTTGGTCAAGAGAGTAGATGGACGTATACAGTACGGCCAGGAAACAGAAATTTTACAAGTGCAGCCTAAATCTTTTTCTAAATTTGTTTTCTCAATCCATTGGCACACTCACAGACAGCACGTTCTTGGAGATAATGACGCAAACGTTGTACATGATGAGACAGTCCCACAGCACCAGCCTGCTCTTGGAGGGCCTAGTCAGCATCTGTGTCCCAAACAGAAGGAAGTAGAAGCAGGCCAGCAGGTATCCCAGGCCGAAGATGCTTATCCTTGTGGCTCCCGTCACAAACACCACCGACAGCACCAGCCAGAACATGTAGCGGAAGACCAGCACCTTAACCATGTCCAGGTAACACCTGCAAAGGTCAGGAGATGAGAGAGAGAGGCTGTAAATATGCCAAACCAAGGTCACAATCAACTACTGTTCTTTCACTTCTACCAAACAGAGTTTGCATACCGATTAAGGCTTCTTGTTTCCAGGAGTCTTACCTACATGCATTAAAGGAATTTTACTTTTCCATAGAAAAAGTGCCTTGAGGTTTTTTGTGCATTTATTTAACCCCTCTTCAGGAACAGGCTGCTACAGCTGTACTTATTTAAGATGACACTGGTTTTCCAGTTTGTACAACCTCACTTTTACCACCAATTTTTGCTTTCACTGTAGACCCTATAGTTCTTCCCACAAAAAATGTTCCTTTCTCATCTAGAGGTATGTTATTGAATTCATATTTCAATAGACTACAGCCATTCCAATTAAATTCATGTCCTTTTACCCCATTATCCTGTCCATGTGTGATCCCATGTGCAATTACCACATGACAGGAGCCTAAGCACTGCTATCCTGTGAGTAAAATTCCAGTGAGATTAAGAGACTTAAGTGTGCATACAGCTTCTTGCACATGTATAATTGAGCTGGGCATTCAACCTAGCATAACAATTCATCACAGCTAATGACATTGTGTAAAGATATAATGGCATGCCTGCAGCTGATTAAGTTTAATAAAGACATATAGGCTTTGAAGCAGCTGATGGCATTGTAAATAGAAACAGTAAACTGGCATACCTGCAGTTGATAAAGTTGGGTGCAGGGTTGAAGGGTCTACCTTCCATTGGGTTTGGGTCATCCGTGTTCTCTCCACCCATAACCATCCACTCCTCAATCTTCTCATCTTCAAAGACCTTCCACTGCTGTGAGGCACACATCAGCAGCAGGAAGTCCGCTGCACAACACGGACACACCTCCCGTTAATATGCTATTAATCCCAGTATATATATGACAGGTGACCATGGCAACAGAACCCATAGTGCCGGTTTTGCCTCCCATTCACCAGGCCCACATGCCCACCTATGAGGTTTTTGGAGTTCGGGATGGTGTGGAAGTCTGGCAGGTAGATCCACTTGATGAGGGCTGAATTGATGGTAACAGGAGTGTTCCAGCGCCAGGGGTAATCTACATAAGTATGGCACATTACATACACATGAGTCCAGAGGATTCCTGACTAACAGCAATGCCTTTCACAGCATGTCCAAACAGGATTCACCACAATTAAACAATTAAAGAATAAAAGCACATCACAGAGGCAATGGTTACGGTAAAATGTAGCTTATCGTGGGCGGGCTCAAGGAGAGATGCAGATTCACAGCACAGACAAAGGGCCTCTGTTAACAGCTGTTGCACATGACTAAGCAAAAAACAATGAAAAATTTCCTATTCATTCATTTAACTTCACTGTCATGAAATGTATTTTCCCTCAGTTCTGTTCTGTGCTATACAGATATTTTCTGCATAAAGCAGTGCAGCCTTTGGTTAAACTCATCGGTCACCTATGCAGAGGGCAGGGGGGATTCCCACACACAGGATGTACTGGTAAATCATAAAGAAGACCAGGAACAGGCAGTATTTTGGCCAGATCTTGGCTATGGCAGCCCGGCGTCGCCGAGTCAGGATCACGACCAGCCAACAGCCATGGATGATGACCAGGAAGTTCATCCGCTGGCCAATCACGTTCACCGTCATCAGGAAGCAGATCTGAACATGGGAAGAGAACCATACATATTATCATCTGAGGGAATAAATAATTCACAAAATATATAATAATAAATAATTATTGTCAGAGTGATAAGCACTTTCATCTTACATAGTTCTAAAGAATAAAAAGTCAGAAAACAGAAAGTACTGTGAATGCACTACCTCCAGACCAAACTTGTAGAAGAAGTAGTTCAGTAGGTATTTGATGCATGTCAGAAGGCCTTGGTCCAGGTTATCTCTGCAGACGCTGGGGAAAATGGCTGGGATGGGGGGAGGGGAACACTGGTGCTGTTTGTAGTGGTGAACTTGGTGGCGGTAGACAGTGGCTTCAAACACCAGCAGCATCAGCACCAGGAGGTGGTTCTGAATAGGATGTAATTACAATGACACCAATCACTTTGAACACCATGTTAAAGTCCCAACAGCACAGCCACTTAGGTCACCAATCTAATTAAAAAAACCCTTGAACAATAACACTGAAGTAACACTTACATTATCCTCATGGCCACAAAAATGCTGCACCACTCTTTCTTTTTCTACAGTTACAACTACATACAGACAGTTTAAGCAGACAATCTACACAATATCACAACATCATAATACCAATAGTCAAAATAAGTATGTCCTAGCTCTTTGAAAAAATTACTTTGTGTTCAATTTTTTAAAAAAATGGCTGAATGTATCTTCCACTGCTATACAGTTCTGTGAGAACACGACGAACACAAGAGTTCAGACCCAGCCACAGGAACATACCTTACTGTATCCCAGTGCTGTGGCATCCTTCCTGAAGCCAAACCAGTTGGCTGGGTCCACTGGCTCTCTGTAGAGGGTAGAGCTGAGAATCTCATTCTCCCTCAGGTTGGTTTCATTGGTAAGGGGCTACACACCAAAGAGAGAGAGAGAAAGAGAGGATGTTAGTTGGTAACCACTGGCCTTCAGACCCGTGTGCAAATGCATTTCCTTGTTGAGGAACTTCATATCCCACAGTATCATTTAAACAAATTAAGGCAGCCAACGATTGACTGCAAGGCTAAAAGTGTCATCGGATAATATACAATTTAGAATTACTATGTTAGTTCTACCGCAGATGTAAACTAAATATTGTGTGTAATAAGTGGTAATTCAAACAGCAAAAATATGTCTGAGTGTACATACAATATGCCAATATTGTGAATGACTGTGTGTGACTTGTGCTTTGAGACTTGAGATGTGATTGAAGCATGTGATATCTGTGTGTGTTCATGTATGCATGTATGTATGTATGTGTGTGCATGTGTGTGTGTCCGTGTATGTGTCTGTATACCCTGTGGCACAGTGAGGAGAATGTTGCTGGAAGCCAAACACTTTCCACACTCTTGGCTGCACCTCTTCCCAATTAATGGTCATACACCTGACAGCCATTCCCTGCTGATTGGGCTTGGATAGAAAGAGCCCATACTGGCCATCGGTGTGGGGTGTCAGGAGTGCTTTGTGTAGCAGTGATACAGACAGGGCTGTGTGTTGTGGGATTGTTTTGTGGGTGATCTAATTTTAAGTAATTGATTACTGTTTTTGCCTGCGTTCTTTTGCCTCACCTTTGCCTAGAGAGGAACTGCTGGAAGTATCAGGTGAGCTGAATCTATTTATTTATTTATATATACTCATTATATTTTTATTTATATATATATATATATATATATATATATATATATATATATATATATATGTATATATATATATACTCTTTTTTTTTTTTTTACAAATTGTCACAATATCACTACCTGGCACTAGCCACATTCTGGTTTACAGTAGACATAAAAAATTAGTAATAATAAACTTAGAGTTAAATTTACACTGAGTATAGAGAACCTTGGGACTTTAAATATAAAAACTGTACATGTGTTCTGTATATGTTTGAGAATGGTACTCACCACAGTGCAGTTTCTGGAATAATGAATGGGGTTGATGATGCTTAGCTGATAAAGCATTTTACAGACTATGATGATGCAGACCCAGACGGTGGACAGACAGGAGGTCATGTGCCGGAAACGGGAGTAAGGCAGGGAGAAGGACCACAACACCACTAAAACCAAATTCATCACTGAAGGCTGGAAGCAAAGACAAAGGGCAGACTTGTTATCATCACTTTTTCATGGGTGTTGAAATCTTTGCTTCGATTATCAGTCTCTACCATAGAGATTTCTACCCACAACTCTTAAGTATCTCGCCCAATTCCATGGTTGCATATCTGGTTTCCAGGTAGGTGTACCCTTGAAGAAGGTGATTCACCTGAATTGCTTCATTAAATATCCAGAAGTATAAATTGATTGTATGACCAAAGAAGTTGTGCAAATCACACTGTCAAATTCTTAAAATGTAAATGTAAAACTGCATTCAATATTGTATACAAGTGAGTATATTGGTATTCAGGTATGTATGTAAGTATGTACTGATATGATTTTGTATGTGTACATGCAAGTGGCAATGCTGGAAACACTCTAAATCTACTGAAAGACCTGCCTATTGACTGTAATTGTGTGTGTCCATAAGCCATTGTGAGCTTTATATGAATATACAGATCCTCCTTATAAGAAACATGGTTTTATTAATGTATTTAGTTTCTTATGCTTGTACCTAACCCCCCGTTTTTTTTACTTTTTTTCTTTGGGGGGGGGGGGGGGGGGGGTCTGTAGGGTGGGAGGCAAGAATAATCATGTGATGTAAATGCGACTAATATAAATTGGGAATACAAAAACAGTTGTAAATTAATGATAACGTGTGGGCAACTGAATACCATTACAAATAAAGAGGCATTTATGACTATGCTTTGGCAATATAAATGCTGCATTATCAGGCCAATAAAGCAAGCTGAAGTGAATAGAACTGTCAGGAGAAATGTGTGAGAGAGGAGAGAGAATCTAGGCACAGAACAGGGTATATACAGCAACACAGAGGTAGTCTTGACATACTGGAAAGCCCCAAGATCAAAAGGATTTACATGTAGTGCTGTGATAGGCTGACAATCAGAACCGATATCAACACACCATGAGTTCTCTTTCCTTTGTGGTATAGACTCACTTTCACATCTTAGATAACTTCCTCTTAAGCAGTATTGACTGCAACCCTTAAGGATACAGCCTTATTAAATATAGTTAAACCGCCATTGCCCTTGAGGTTATAAACCCTCAGATGCCCTCACCTCTCCTAGTGCCACCCACACAATGAAGAAGGCAACAATCTTCAAGATGTGCTGCTCCAGAAGCCTCCAGACAAACACCTGCACCTGGGTCAGAGTCTTCAAGAAAGTCTTGAAGAGCACCATTAGTCGGTCCATCACCAGACCCCACTTAGTGGGCATCATCACTGCACCAGAAACAGAGGAAATCAGGCTCAACATAATGGACAGACACAGAGAACAGGACCACCTACATGTTAAGAGAACTATTTCAGCACAAGTCAGATACTACTCTATAACTGTCCCGATCGAAAGGCATGGAGAATGATTACCTTAATTTCAACATGCTCACCTTCATTTTCTAATTCATCAACCTCTAGATCTGTCTCCTCGTTTTCTTCATCTAGGTCCAAACCATCTGCAACTCTCAAATCATCTGAACTCTGGACAGTTTTCTTCCTGAAAGAGAGACCAACTAATCACAAACAAATTTGCCAGAGAACAGAGACAGAACCTGCTACTTCTCACAAAAGGAACACTTCCCTTGGACAGGGTGGATGGGTAGAGCGAGAAGCTTATCATTTTATATTCTGGGATAATTTCAGTATTGTTGCACAGTAGTACACAGCGAAAGATTGGCCATACTTGCGGATGGGTGGAACATGCTCCAGGTCAGTGATCTTCATGAAACGGTGGTGGAAATAGTGCAGCTGCAGGATGCAGGCCAGCAGGAAGAAGCCAGGGATGAGGATGCTGCTGAAGAGCTCTGAGAGCTTGAATGTCTCCAAGCCAATGTCTGCCAGCCTGCAGGGGGCACATTAAATACACTGTGATTAAAAGTACAGCTGATTAAAAGCAGATTACAAACACAGATGAAAGCATATCAACATTAAAGCCTTTGTGAAATCAAATTGGAGACATACTGCTGTTCTGTGAAGCCGGTGAAGTTCTTCCAGTAACCGGGAAAATCCTCAAACTGGAAGGTATAGATGGCGATGAGAACCAGCATGGTGTAGGCCACCACCAGCCACCAGAAAGCCTTTAGCAGCCTCCGCCACAGAGTGTAGTACACCTGGAGGAAGGCCAGAAGTAATAGAGAAGACACAAAGGCACAATACTCATCAGCAGTGCGTTCAGTTTCACCATTTCACCACATTCAGTATACTCCACTTCTATAAGTTCAGCGCAGGGACGTACTTGGTAAAGACAGAGGCAGAGCAGGAAGAGCAGCATGTAGATGATCTTGTAGGCCACCAGCTTGCCGGCGAAGCTGACCATGATGAACATCCCCCCACACACGTAGATCCAGTACTTGGCATAGCAGCTCATCACCATCACACCAAGAACCCTCAGGACCGGCTCCTTCTGCCTACTGCTCTCTGTGGCCCAACAGAAATGCTGCCGCCATCAACAACACAGGCCAACACAGGACTGTAACACTCCCCTAGTGAATGGCCAAATTGTGCAGAATGATGCAAAACTGCCTCAAGCCTTGATCCCTCATCAGAACTTCTACAGAAAATGACTGGGTTATGGATTCACACTCAGGTGAGGGACAGCAGATCGTGGATCATATGAAGAAGGCAGAGAGCACCGATGGCCTTGCAGTGTAAAATATCTCACCTCCGGTGGTGACCTCCAGCAGTGGGATGACAACACTCTTTTTCTTCCTGAAATTGTTTTTCACTGACTGCCGCAGCAGCAGCCAGAATGTCAGAGTGAAGAGTAACTAAGAGAGAGTGAGAGACAGACAAAGAGGGGGACAATGAATGATATATCACTACTGACTCAGTGTCATTCGGGCAATGCCAATGTGTATCATCGTCAATAGCTGCTCAGCTGTGTCTTGTTTCATTAGGTTTGGATAAGTGCACCCAGTATAGATTGTGAGATAACAGATGTAACAAACTGGAGAGAAAGACAAAGAGATTTACCCCTCTAATGATGGAAAGAGAGAGAAAAAGGGGAGCACACATAGAACAAGGAAATTTAACACTTTAAAGTCGTGCGTGATTATTTGTTTTTTGTGTAATGAGGGAGCTATTCCAATAGCACACCCTCCCTACTGAGCAGTAACATGAATGTTCTCTGAGGTTTTTTATCAGTCACATTTTATCTCCCTCCGGGCCAGAGCTCACCATGGCTCCCAGGCGAAGGCAAGGGTAGGGGGCACGGT
Source organism: Anguilla rostrata (assembly GCF_018555375.3). Lineage (NCBI taxonomy): Eukaryota > Metazoa > Chordata > Actinopteri > Anguilliformes > Anguillidae > Anguilla > Anguilla rostrata. The sequence goes on from NC_057948.1 coordinate 22,105,076, forward strand.
CCAGGCCCAGCTGCCTGAGGCTCATGGTGCCCCAGTGCTGAGGTAACTCAGGTTCCAGGTCCATGGCCCAGATGTACTGCAGGCTGCAGAGGGACAGGCCATACAGCAGGATGAAAGGCGAGCACAGAGTGGCAAAGTGCCGGCGTGCCCGCACCATCCAGATCAGACATGCCCACAGCAGCAGCACGAAGGTCAGCCAGCTGTGGTAGGTGATACTCCACACCTGTAGGGGGCAGTGCAAGGGAAACGCTTAGCACAGGGTGACAACAAACGAGCCCAGTACACTGAAAACAATACACAAGGAGAGGGCATTACCATCATTGCAATGAGAGCGCACACATAACTCTGCTGCATGACCATTCTGCCCACAACATGGAGAGGGCTATCTGCATCCTCCCCACTAGGAGCACCACTGAGTCCTGTGGTACAGAAAGAGGAGGAGGGAGAATGGAGGGGAATGGCAGGAAGAGGACATAGTGATTCATTTTTTAGTGGAGGATGATGGAGTGGAGGTATTTTGAATTACTAGCCAGGCTGTTTATGTTTTGACTATTAAAACAGCCCCAGTGCCCACTGCAAACCATAGCATTAAGACTTTCAAATGTGTCAGCCTACTTTTTGCTCAACTGGTAAAACATTGGACACATTTACAGGAAAACAATTTATAGATTACCATTTATAAGTAGAAAAAGATATAAAAGCATTGCATCAGATGATACATAATACATTTAATATATTATTATTATATATATTTATATACTTCATTTTATATTATTATGCTAATTGCTAAGGCGTGTGCTTACAAAGGGTAACATTTAATCTTGCATTTACAGGAGGGTGTGCCACCAAAGGATATTATATAGTAATAATTTTTTTGGCAATAAAGAAGCCCCAAAGTTGAACGTGTTATTAATTCTTCTGTTTTCAGTATTCTATTTTGCCGAATGCCTCAACCATTTCCGGATGTATACAATACCTGTACTTCCATAAAAAATAAGATTTTTAACAAAAGCACTCACCGAGGCCTTGGTGATTAGGACCGTTGATCTTGTGACCTGCTGTATTCTCAGATTCACATTCCGGTGATTCACCAGCAGATATCAGCATTTGCTGCAATAAACAAGTGAAATCTATTTAATAATTCCAAAACAATGGAAAAATATACCAGTTCTGTCAGGACCACTGCCATCAAAGTAAGATCTTTATTAACAATAAAGGCAATACAGTTATGTTTGGCGGTATGGCTCTGTTCTGGGAGCACTCCCGCCAACCACGCAGCCCGTGTGGATACGGCCGGGAGGCCAGCAGCAAACCCCCCTAGAGGGGTACACACAGAACAGATCCAGCAGCAAAGCAAATTCGTAACACATAGGGATGGAGCTGGGGTGGTGGAGGGTATTTGCAGTGCAACGTGCAGAGTTGCATGCAGGAAGAGCAGCCGAATGAATGGAAGGGGGTTGTTTAAGTAGACCATCCTGTTAGGTGAATGTACTGTGATAGGCGAACATCACTCAGCTGAGCATCAGCTGATTCAGCCAGAGCAGCTTGACTCTCGTGGCCTGCCAGAACTAACACGATGCTCCATTTCTGGGCCAAACCCAAAACTCAAACACTTTATTATCTAATTTTCAGGAGTCTGCTGGAGTACTGATGTTTAAAGGCTCAAGAGCTGTTTCAGATACATGCAGCGTTTAGGCAGTTCTGCTGTAAAACAAAGGCACTGCAGTCAGAACCTCGCTAGTGTTTGTATGAACAGTATGAGAGCGAATATGAGGGACTGCGGTGAGCAGACCCACCTCGGTGTCATCCCCACTGCCCTGGGTCTTCAGCTCCAGCCCATCCACCCCGCTGGACTGGGACTCTGCTTCTTTTTCCTGCTTCCCAAAGACAAGCCACAGGTCAGTCAGAGTGAATACGCAATATGCGAATATTCATTACTTACAATGAAGAAAGAATCTAGAAACATGCCCTTTAAAGTGGTTACTTTAAAGGGCATGTGCACAATTCACAGGACACGCACCTTTTCAGAGGAATAACGGCATTCCAATTTGAGGATGATTGCCACAGTAATGTAGAGAAGCAACAGGATCCCAGGGTTGACGTACACCGGCCAATCCTGCTCTGTGTTCAGCATGATATCATAAGAGGAAGAAGAGGAGCAGTTGCCAGTCTTGATTATCTCCTTGAAGCCAAAAAGCCTGGTACAGATAAAAATAAATATTACATTTTTGTCAAAAGTTTATGAAATTGTTTTGTTATTAAACACCAGAAGGTAGCTTCTTACTTAATATTGCATGTAATACTAAATCTCTCTTGGGTTGAACAATAGGGAAAATATTGCAGTAAATCAGATATGCGAGCAGCCCAGAACTAGAAATTTGTCAGTGTTCTGAGAGTGGCAGGAAGTCCTCAGAATGTGGAGAAGAGGACATTATTACAGTCCAGTGATAGACTCCTGGGAGAGGTGTGAATCAGGGCAGTCTGTTGAGACAGTGGCAGACTCTGTGCGTGTACCATCCTGAAAATTTGACAGGACATATGTTGTTGTGACATGTGACAGGTGTGAGAGGAATTTGGTCTTTGCAAGTATTCCAGAAAAATACATTCCATTTCTTTCAGCCAATAACATTCCACAGATAGTTTACACTTGAACACCATTCCTCCAATCTTTGGTCTGCTTTCTTCTCTCAAATCAAACAAGACACAAACACAAGCCATATGGTTTTATAATTTGCTGAATATCTTAAACAAGATAAAGTGTGGAGTATCTGTGGTGATTGACTTTAGGGGATTAAAACATAAAGGTTATGATGTAAAAGACATTCTTTTCAAATTCCAGTTAATCAAAAAGACAGAGCCAGGCTAAATGTTACTACCAAATTAAAATCCACATGTTAAACCAGATATTCTGAGCATGAACAATGACAGCAAAACCTTATTTAACATATCATCTGCGTGGAATAACTATTCTCAGGAATCACATGCACTAAATGTGAAATTGAGTAAGCCAGCAGAAATACATGACCCAAGCACTGACCTGGCCCACAGTCCAGCTGGGGGAAAGACTTCCTGGACATAAGCACTCTGATACAAGTACAGACAGACCAGGTGTCCTGCTGTGATGACACCCACCATCACACAAAATGCATTGAAGCCCAGGTGACTGATGGGAAAGTGGCAGGCCCACCAAGTGCACATTCCAACGAACAGAAGATAATAAATCCCAGAGAAGGCCGAGGGCAATGTAATTCCTGAACGCACAGACAAACAGACAGACAAAAAGACAAACAGAGGGTCCAACAAGAGACAAGGTCACAACATTATCTTTTGCGTCATCCCTACAGTACACAAAGTTTATGTACTGTATATATGGGATACTGTCTTTTAATTGTAAAATTTTAACTTATTATTTTTTAGTAAAAACAATTAATTTAAAACAATTAACAAGTGTACAGTGCAGAAAGGCACACAGATACTGTGATAAAAATTAGCACGGAAGACTCCAGAAGAAGGCAGTGACTTAGTGCTAGGGGCTACGCTCTTCTACTATTTAGTTTCCCTCTCTGTCCAGATTCTTACCAGCTAGCCCCAGAAGGACGACGCAGAGAACCCTCCCCATGTCTCTTAGCAGCCTCTGAGCAGTGGCTCGAAGTTTGGCAGTCAGCAGGACAGCGCGCTTTCCTGGGAAATGATCCTCCTCTGGTTCGCTAAGGGATGACCTGCCTTCATCCTCTCCATCATCCTCGATTACCTCTGCCCCCTCGTCTCCCTGAAACAAACCATAACAGTAGAACTACATCCCACCTTTCTCAAATCTCTACACACCTTGTGAGAATGATCATATTATCATAAAAAACATGTTAATGAGTTAATGACAATTAATTCATGCAATTCAGATCAAATACTTCTTTGACCACACCAGTGAGCTAAGCAACATCTCAGTAGTAATACTTTTTTCCAGCAGAGGGAGACAACTGAGGAAAAAACAACAGATAGGAGAGGCCATGTGGCAAGGTAACAAATGCCGGTAACAACAAAATATCAACAGGCGTAAAAATATTTGCCTTGTCCTTTGCTATGAATGAATCAAGAAATGATTTGTGAGTACATGTTAGTTATATTGTCTCACCTTGTCAGTTGGATAAAACACTGATATAGAAATTCATTTGAAAATGCTGTTAAAGCACAAATCCATTTCAGAAAACATTCAATGTAACATCTTTCTTTGTGTACTACAGAATTGATACAGAATCACTGTTCTCTACTCTGTAACAGGAGCTATATACATGCACACACGCTCACACGCACACACACACACACACACATATGCACACGTACGCATTATTTTTCATTAGAATAAAGATGTCTTCGAGTTGAACACAATTTTTTTTAGGAAATCATGGGTCCTGACATGCAAGACAACAGGAATCATGTTTGGGGGAAAATTCAAAAGAAACAGCACCAAAAACATCGCACGCATACCACACACCAAGTTCTGCGGGAAAAAAATCCAGGACATTTTAAGAGCAAAGGCCATGAATGGTGGGAGTGTAAAAGAATCTTTGAAGAGTCAAAAAAAGAAAAATCTGTTAAAATTTAAAACATCTGTTAAAATAATACACAATGTGTTTCAAAACCTATTTCAGAAAGCCAAATGTCTTATGCTAGTGTTATGACACAATCCTGAGTAGGGTTTTAAAAAACATGAGAAACTCAACCAATTACTTCATAGTTACCCTCCAAGTTGAAAAATGAGCTTTTGAATTAATGTTTATAACCCTTATTTATATGTTTGAGTGAGTTTAAGCTGTAAAAAGCCTGTCGGTGTGTTGGGCTGAGAACTGCCTCACTGGAAAAACTTCACGCAAGCCTGGCACCGTAAAATGCAAAGTTTAGTTTTGGGTTCCACCTGAGAACTCAAGCCCCTTATTCAGAAATGTGTGTAACCACCTGTGTATTACCTTCCAGCGCACAAACTGGGAGTTCAGGCAGCATGCGATTTCAGCAGCTAGCATTCCACCAGCCCCAGAGAGCCCATTACAGCTGTGTTCAATTCCACTGAACAGAATTTTATTTTAACCAGAATGAATTCAATAAATCTGAAAGAATGCTCTGATTAAAGGGATGAGACCATTATCACTGTTATTATTATGAGATTAGCATTACCGTGACCACTGCTTTTATTTGCCCCCCATGATTGTAAATTCACCATGCATTCATATATACAAGCCTAAGAGGACCATAAGTATTAGTGAGTTGTATGCTAACCACTAGCCTTCAGGGAGAAAAAGGTCAGCCTACGCTGATGAATAAACATTAGAGCAAGATCACCCTCCCCTCTCTCTCGACCAGTCCAGTTTCCTCCTGATCTTTTTTGACCAGTAGTATCACTCTGACTACTCCGCTCTCCTCCCTCTGTTTCACGACCAGCAGTGACTGGTCAGTGTGGTGCAGTGCAGGGAAGCCACCCGTCATGTTCTTTCATGCCACGGATCCTCTGGAGGGATCAAGGCCACACTCCTGCCTCTCCTTCCCCTCTCAACTCTTCCCATCCAATAACATTTCAGTGTACGTCTTCTCAGTTGTTTGCAATGATGACCGTGACCTAGTCCCCTTGTTGAAGTCTAGCCTTGTTAAGACCTGGCCACAGACTACAAATGACAAGAATCTTTGAGCCAACTCTGGTACAATTTCCCGGATATTGTATGTACTAACACCCACCATACTCACTGGGCAGAACACATGAGTCATGTCCCCACCATTTCCATTCACATTCCCAAACCATGCTACAGGGATTCAGTACTCCCTTGGCTGTGCACGCTCAAGTGAATGTCAACATATAAAAACCATCTTAAAATGGCAAGCTGACATGATGCATTTAAAAAAGGAGCAGCTGAATGGTTCTGTTGACATTCAAGCCCTGATCTCAGTGTGTAAAAATACACAAGGGATGTTTATGAGGTGCCAATGAGAAATGGTGGCTGAAGTTGGAGAGGTGCACACTGTGTAAACTATACTACTGTACTGTACATCAGGAACTGGCAAGCCTTGAAAAAGAGGAATTCAACAGAAGATTGCAGCATGTCAGCTAACTGGATATCTCCACACCCAAGAGGGCTCCCAGACTGCAGTGGCTTTCAAAATGGACTCTTCCCCAATGTGGCTCATCTCCAGTTGTATGACACACATTACAGCCTTTTGTCCAGTGCTGTCCTGAGCACTAGGGCACGCCACCGAAATCCTGCCCTTCTCATACGCTCAGCAATTTCACCCACAATCACACAGGATTTTGAGAGCCATGTGTCCTTAGCTTTTGAAACATACATGATGTTCTGTAAATAATCTTTGAGGCAAAACAAGCTTGAATTTGTCCTTAACACAGAATCCTCATTCAGAACAGAGCTGTGGTGTTTTCCCTGTTTCTGAGTCTGTGCCAGGTAGGAATGGAGTAATTAACTAGATAATGGGGTTATGGGCAATTACCCCCAAAGCATTGGATAATGACCCACATGATGCATTTTAGTCCAATTCTGAGCTGAGGTATTCAACTAAAAAACCTGATGACTTTTTACTGTAATCATCACACAGTATAAATAGAGCGGAATTATAGAAATCTGATTTGGCTCAATTAAAAGCAATAGGTTTTTTCAAGATTTTTTTCCCTCTTTGAGGGAAAGTATAAAGGGTTACAGGCAGATATTGAATCACAATGCAGAAAGCGTTGTTGCAGGGAACAGAACCCCAGGTGGGTGGGAGGACCTGTTGAGAATCAACAACCCTACAAACTACACTATTTAAAAGATACTTAAAGGATCGTTGTTTTGATTGTGCTCTATTTAAACCTGTCTTTGTTCACTCATACTCTACCAAGGAAAGCAGGTGAACCAGAGACGGGAGATGGGAGACAAGCAGAAACATCCTGGTACCAGGTACCATACAGACACAGGAGCACATCCAAGTCCAAGTCTAAGTCTATCATCAAGCTCACAGGGACTGCAGCCAACATAAAAAGATCTCGCATTGTTGTTGTGATATGATGGTAACCATGGCCCACATGAATTCTGAATGTGTTAGTGGGTACACGCTCTACACAGTCTAGTGTTCATTCAAATCTAACAGTGTTAATTTAGCTCTAACAGATAATATGTTGTCCCATTCTGGGATGCGGAGTTGAATTAACACTTAACATTTTACTGTGTACAGTCCCTGTGCCTAACTTGAGAGAGCTGCTGAGCCGTTCTGTGTCAAATGGTGCATGTGTATGTATGACTTTATGTGTACATACAGTATGTGAACATTCAGCCACAGGCCACAGTGGTAATTTAATGACGAGTTGCCTGCAGTGTGGAGAATTTCAGGCACTTTCATATGGCGATACTCACAAACACTGATTTAATCAAACAGCCTGAACATGATCTGGAAAGATTTTGCAACACAGAGTAAAAAGCCAACTACCTCTCACAGAGAAATAAGTAATTAAAATTCCATTTTAGGCCTATTTCAGTTTACAGTAGACAAGGCTTGAGAGGACCTAGGCCTCACGTGATAATTGATGTATTAAAGCTCCTATGTTTCAGTTCTAACAATATTTGGAAAGGCCTGTGTTTGTTGGTGTGGTTACTGTGGTGACCGAGTAGGCTTTAGCACATGCTCAACGCACAGGGCTAGCGAAGAAGGAAATGAGGCAAGGGAAAAGAAGGAATGTAAGAAAAAACTGAAAGGGGGAGGGAAAGGGTGAAAAGTAGAACAGCAGTCAAAATCACAAGTCACTTGCATTAAAACAGCTGTTTGTGCTCAGTGAGCTGCCAGTTTGTAAGAGTAAGACCCTGAGGTAGAAGCAGAAGGTACAACTGATTGGACTGGGATTTAGCATAGTGACCATGGGACTGTGTACCACTGTGTGTCCACGGGTGAGTCAGCAAGTCAGTGCTAAACTACAGGGAGCAAGTTTACCAAGCAGTCTTACTGTAACAATAGCCCTCTGTCACTGACCAACATGTATCCACCCAATGACATCACCCTCTGTGTGACCCAGTAACAAAGTACAACAAATACACTACTACAGTACCACAAGACATCACACAAACTGTTACAGTAACACACCACAGTTAATATATCAGTTTTCCAACATTTCAAGGGTAAGCACCAGATAATATTATTTTTAAAATACACCAGCCAAATGCAAGAAGTTGTTCTATTTTATGATTCACTGTGTTAACGGAATGATCACCTACATCATATTTTGTGGAAGAGTGATGATGTGAGATACAGTCAAATTATATATAGCTAGCCCTTTTTCTATGAAAGAATTAGCCTATATTGCTACAACTTGATGTGCATAAGAAAGTTATTGCGATAATGCTAACGAAAAGTAAAATCGACATAAGATGCTTGATTAATTCACTCGTAATTCCCGTCCACTTGCAGCCATTGATAGAGCTAACACAATATTAGACAATACGTGCATGCAGCCCGTATTGTCTAATATCTTTTTACTGGATAGACAGGCACACACATAATTCATAACAGTCTTCTCGTATGAATCTAGGCAAGATAGCTAAAAAGCAAATTTCCCAAAAAGTGCTCTGGTTTTGGAAAGAATCCTTCAACTTCAAAACCTGAATGGCTCTATTGCAGTAGTCTAATAGGATCAGCAATTATGTCTTCTACAGACTCATTAGAGTCACTGATAATGCCCTTTGATTCAGAAACAAATACTTCAGTGCTGTCAATTTCTTTCATCTTTTTAACCAAATGCTGTCCATTGTCTCCACCTACTACGTCTCGCGTCACAGAAGTAATCTTCCGGCGTCACTTTTGGTGTCTTCAACAGGAAAACAGAAGATTTTTTTCAACTAAAAAAAATTGGCCTAATACCTTTGGGGATGCCGTTATGTGGTGCTTAACATTTTAAGTCATACACTCACTCTGTACTTGGAACACTCAACAAAATAAAGCCACGAGGCAAGTTTCCCACTGAATCAGGATGAACCATGGCACTACACAAAAATAGCACAAGAGTACACAATCAATCCAGCCAAGTGAGATCTCCTGACAGTCCAGTAGCACTTCTCTTGTTTTCAAAAATTTGACCACTGAGACCTACCAATGAGTTTCAGCCCGTGTCTGAAAAAATCTCCCTTTTAATGGAACCACTCATTTACTCAAGAGACAAGCAAAATGAGTTCTATAGTTTCCTTAGAAGCCTTTGCGTACCACATTAGGTTTCTTTCTCCCTACAAGCACACAGTATGTAATTGGGTCTGACTGAGGCTGAACAGTTTCAAACCTGGAAGGATGTATTCCCACATGTAAATTAATACAATTTAGAGTTATAGGGCATGCATCAGTTCTTTCCTAAATTTTCCGAGCTATGACTTCATACTATCAATTGTGTTGTGCCAATAAAACAGATATAAATGTGGTTATGTCGCAATTGTCTTTTGAAGTGATGTCAAATTCTGTTTTTATTACCTGTTACTTATACTTATGTTGTAACTCAAATTGACAACACACACAGAGGAAATACAGTTCTGGTTCTGCAATGAAGCAAAAAGAGGCACTCGGGGAGTGAGTATAGTCATAAATATGTCAAAATTTGAATTGTAATATCAAAGCACAGTTTTTATGCTAAACTGAGATTTATTGGGCTACCGTTACAGATATCCAACATAGCTGGTATGTGTGGGAATTTTGTGAAACTGATTGAGAAGCACATTATTCACAAGCCAGTTTCCATAGGCAGTGGGGTTCTCGTTATATTCAATAAGATGGCAGATAACCTAAATCATCATTTTGATTGACTGATAACATGTAAAAATGCTGACATATTTTTGGATGGTTAACCAAATTTGGTGTCTCAAATTCATGCATTACCATATTATGACTACTATACATTACCATATTTTAACTATTATACATTTGGGTTAAGAAAAATGGCATCAGTTAAGAAAAAATCATGCATTGCACATCTAATCAAACTGAATAAGATGTAACCCAAATTTTGCAAAAGAAAGAAGTCAGAAGAACAAGCTGTCAAAATTAGTATTACCTCATCCTTTAGCAGCATAATCCACCAATACTTAATTCTGTCATGGTTCTGGGGTGTAGTGGCCTTGTGCTGCCACTAGAAGGCCTTTAAGAATTTCTTAATTTGTTCCAGGTGTCTGATTCCCAATTATTTTCACCTGGGGAGGTGCCTTTATAAGCACTGACAGAACAGCCATCAGCGCTTCTGTGTAAAACCCCGTTATCACAAAGCCGGTACGGTATTGGTATAGGTGCTCGGTGGACGGTTTACAGAATTGTGTTTGCGGTTGGTTCTGTGTCCTCTTTTAAGGCGATTCAGTCTTTTAGCGCAGTGAGCGCATTCTGACGCCTTAAGAGTATTTCTAATTTTATTTTGAGCTCGTGTGAGCCGGTGGGTATTGGGACGTTGTCCCTGGTAATGTATTTTGTTTGTGTTTTTCTGAGCTGCGTCTCAGGTTTTTCTTTTCGCTGAGTAAGTTTTGCTACTCAGTTGTCTTTCTTTTAAGACCAGTTTTGGGTTTGGTACCAGAGCTTCGCCTCTGTACCACTGGTCCTCTTCTTTTTCGCCCTGGTTTTCACGGGTCGCTTTTGGTTTCGCGAGCCAGTTTTACGGCTGGACAAGGTGGTCCTTCGGAGTGGCTTTTTACTCCGTGTTTTTTGTTTATGATCCTTTGTGTGCGGGAGTTGCTCTCCCAAGGATCTTATTTGTTTTGTGTTTTACTTTCGGGTGTTCCCTTGTCTTTGTCCTTCGGGACTTTGTGGCTAACGCTTCCGGTAGCGTTAGCTTTTCGTTCCCCTATATTAGTCGCTTCTGGTTCTCCAACACCCCCACACCATTATAAATTCAGTACTGTATACATACTGGATGTGAGTTTTTGTCGTTACTATCCATGTTCACCAGCCAAAAAAAGTTGCTGGAACTTGAGTCCAAGTTTCAGTCCTGGCCTTTAGTACAAAATGACCTGTGGAATTTGCCAAAACCAACGTTTGCTTCACAAACAGGCTTAAGACCTCAATCAAAAGGACAATGGCAACATTGTGCAGACTTCTGGGATGTGAATGAGAACTGCCACAGGATTTGAATCAGATGCTTTAATATCCTCTGAGAACAGACATTACTAATAAAGAGTCACTGACAAATGATAGCAGTTCTGTGCATCAGTCTGTGTGTGTCTACTGTACTCACCAATGTTAAACAGTCTCAGTGCAGTCTCACTCAGTACCATAAACTGATTAATACATTTTGAGGATGCCTATTGCCATACAGTATATTAACGCTGTCGGCAAAGTGAGGATTACGTAAAATGTTTAATTTTCTGAATCCCGCAGTTTTAACCGCAAACACCTTCGTTTATGTCCGGCACTCAACAACAAACCACAAGTGCATCAACAGTTAAAACCCCTCACTTATCCAACATGTAAAATAAATATAGTCAATTTAAATTAAGTATTATCAAAGATATCAATTATTAAATAAATTGTCAAATCCAGCCAACTGTAATCTCTACCTTCAGCCAAAATAATTTCCATGTAACAAAACCAAATTACGTTGTAATAGTTTCGGCTTGAAACTGGAACCACTCCGAAAAATGCAGATTTTGGCTACCAGGCCTCCAAATCCCAGGATAATTCCAGAACACTTTTTATGCTTGTTGTGGGGAGCGGGAGAAAAACAGACCCCTTAGCATGGATGTTCCCTTTCATGTTTTGGAAGGGCGGGACCAGGGATGGAGACGGAGAGAAAAATAACATTCCTATGCTCACACAGGGCAAGTTCGCGAGATCAAATTATATTTGTCTGTTTCTCAAAGGTGATGATCTAAGAACTAGATATCCAGCAATGCTGGTAGCAATTTAATCACACACCTGATGCACCTGTTTTGTTGTTTGTGCATGGTAAAATGTTAAATCAACACATAGAGAGTACATATGGTCACTATTGGACATACATGTACTCTGTTAGAATTGAATTAACACTGGGCATTTTACTGGGCCAAGCAGAATGCCCCCAGTGGCTACTGCAGTATTTCTGTATTGGAGAGAGTCCTCTCACCTCCTCTACGGGCTCTTGGTCATTGGCCTGGCCCTTGTCTGGTGCCTCATCCTTCTGCTTCAGCAGCCGGTTACACAGGACCAGGGTTACCAGTGATATAATGAAGATGCCCAGGTCAGGGGTCAGCAGACGCAGAACACTCCAGGGGTGCTCCAGTGGCAGTCTATAGTGAATGCACATTCAGGGCATGTTTATCTCTAGTACTCTATTCACTCTTCTTTTTTCAGAATTTGTGTTGCACTTATCAAAGACACCAGAGTGCAAGGTGAAACAATAAGCACTTAACTTGTGAACTTTATCTTAATTATGGGATTACTATTGTGAAATTTGAGTCATTCCCCGGACAGAAGTTGGGAATGGTGGCTCAGACAAAAAGTATACACTGCCAAAAGCAACCAAACACAGGCCATGTTTCCTGCACACCCTACATACCTGGATACTCCGACATGTCGGGATAAAGTCTCCCATGGGCTGCCTGAAACACAGGAACAAGTGGTTCACAAATGCCCCTTATTGGCACAAGGCAACTGGCCAAACATGGTCGCTAGGTTTGAGTTAACTTGATCACAGCTGAGCGGTTCAGTTCCTGAGCCTTCACCACAGACAGCGGGTTGTCACAGTATAATGACAGGAGACGAGGGGGGTTAGTATTTGGCAGGGGACTTGCAAGGTCAAGGGAAAATATTCTTCAAAATGTGGGGCATTTCAGATTTAAAAGCTTCTTGCAGGCACACTACAAATAAAGAGAACACGATTTCCCAAAACACAAACTGAAATACATATACTGCAATCCTGGGAAATGGATATAAACTTTCAAAAACAACCGTTAACATTCCATGGCAGCAGAAAAAGCAAATTATACCAATAGAGTATACAGGATAAATCACTAGGAAGGGTTACCATTTAATGGATTGTTTTTTTCAACTCACTCTAAGCAGGCTGTCCATGCAAGATTAAGACCACTGAGTTTTTAAAAGAATGCAATTATGACCGCTTTCACGGCTGGGGTCATGGTTCACTTACAGCTATGACTCAGTTCCTCCTCTAGCCCTGGGATAGTGTATAGGCAGATCTGGAATGCAACATGGGCCAACAGGAAGAGCAGGCTGGTGCTGAACAGGGCTTTGATGAACCCTCCTGTGCGCCCTGTGGAACAAACAGACAAATAGGTCACACTCATTGAGTTAATAGATTTGCATGGACACCCACCACAATTTGACAACATGACAGAAACAGAATTTTAATGATGACTCAACTGCCACTTACTCTTAAATGTCCCAGCAAATATGTGCGCTACCCACTGGAGTTAATCCACAAACTGTCTGCATGCAACCTGCATGTTGCATGTATTCATATATATATATATATATATATTACTCCAAATTAACAACACAGATAAAACTTAACTTTTCTGCAAATATATAAATACTTGTGTGTACGCAGTTACATAGTGATACAGTGCTGGCCAATGGAGAATGAAGAAACGTGGTCTGTACCATAAACTACTACCCATGTACGAACTCCTTGCCTTCGATCTAAATCTAAGCAAGCTAACTTTGATGCTATATCCCAATAAATCTGTCAGCCAGCATTTTAAGAGTGAAAACAGATCTAGTAAAACCAGGCACAAATGGTCTTACTGTAACAGCTGTGAGTAGAGGCGGTACCTGCAAAATTGAGGCCATTTTACAAGACTTCATCTACTGGGAGAAAATTAGCAGTTGAAACCACCTGCACTTGGCCATGGTGGAAATCCCCTTTAAAAACATGTTTGCCTCGGTGGCCATGGGTAAAGCATGCAAGGCTACTTTTAATGATCACTTAAATTGAAGTCAGCCCCTCAATCAAGAGGGAGCAGGGAACTTTGTTCTATGGATTTTCCCAAATTTAAAATGTACATGTTTCACCTTTGTTGACAATACAAATCAGTCATTTTAATTGCATGAATGTTGAACAACAGCTTAAAATGAAAATATGTCTAGATGACCCATGGACAGAGGGTATGAGCTGGAAACCCATAGACATTTTCCCTCGTGTCTGAGGGTGAAGATTTTGCTTCCAGCATCAGTAATTCAAGCAGAAACGATTTCATTTAGAACTGTACATTTTCAAACCTTTTGAACTCAAATGTGAATGGTATTGTTCCACTGTTCCCCAGATGAGTGCAACAGATTTCTGACACTGAATCCTGTCACAGGGTATATGTGTGTACACATGATAGGAAAAGGAAGCTAGGGACTCACACACTATAGTCTGCAGCATTCCAGGATGTATTTTGGAACGATGGGCACAGTCCAAAAGTGAGTGAGAAATACAGAACTGGTCACATTCAGCCCAGTAGACCCCAGTAGGGAGCAAAGCATAGCTCATTCTGATTTATAAAGTGATAAGCTTTAATGTAGAAACAGGTGGTTGCCTTGCAAAATCACAGCAGCCTGTGTCACTTGTGAGCATAACCGCAGCAAAACTCCCAAGAGGGAAGGAAAAACACTCCGGAACTCTTGGAAGAAATTCAGCTCATTCTCCACTGTCTGGCCCTGTGTCAGAAGTTAGAATTAGACTAAATGGTAACAGGTGAGTAATGGGCAAACTACCAGACAAATAATCACAGTAGTTAGGTAAATTATAGCCCAGTGTATTAGATTAGCTGATAAAAAAGACAGTAAAATCAAAGAAGTGTACAGTATATAAATAAACAGGCGAAAAGAACAATACAATACATCTAGGTCTCCAGGCTGTGTAATTGCAAGAAAGGGTTGGGGCTGCCTGTTGGAAAATATGCCGATACCAGCTGTTTTGGTGGCATAGAATAAGGTGCATTATGCAGAAGAGGAATGTATATTTTGATTCATTTCTTTGAACATTCTACAGTTGTCAAGATAAAATATTCAATCCATACTAATATACTGTATGCATCATCTGTATTATGGTAATAAAGCAGCTTTGAGGTACACTATGTTCCTGTAAAACATACAATTAAGCATCTGATCCAATCTAATTTGTCTGAGTGAAGAAATTTAGATTTAATGCAATATTTCCAAGGCCTTAGTCCCCACTACCCTGCTTACTTTTATCAGAAATAGGCAGGTTTGTACAATGGCAACGTCTGCAAAAGCAGCTTCAGAATTCTCGCAGGTCTCTTTCCTATCGCCTTGACCACACGTGTCATTTGAAAGCAAACAAAATCTGGGGCCTCGGGGATATTATAGGATTTTCCATGAAACGTGATCTCAGAGGAGTTTATAAGTGCAGACATGAACATTGTTTTAACAAGTTTGCAACTCTTGTGCACTTGACACTGCACTACGTCTGAAGTCCTGACAGGGTGTTGGGTTACAAAAAAAACTCACTGGGCCTCGTGGAAAGAAAAGCACAAATGGTTAAAGACCAGGACACCCAAACTGCACAGAATTCCCACAGCAGCTGCTGGGTGTTACCCCTGGCCTCTTTAGATTATTTAAAATTTGTGAGTGGTTGGCATGATAAACTTTAGAGTGACCTTTTATGAATGATCAATGGGAACGTTCACAGTGATACAGTGTAGTTTTTGTTTATAAATCAATCAATTTTATTTTTTAATAGCCCCAGTTTACCAAGAGGGCCTTTCTGACGCAAAGACGCAAAGGTAAACGTGATTGTTTTTTCAGCAATTAATAAGTTTTTGTGGTCTGGATAAACAGTAGGTGTTATTAGAGGGGGCCTGAATGGTTAGTGGCATGGCTCAGGATAGGGTGTGGTTTTTGAGAAGCATGAACAGCATTGGTCCAGACCTTGATTTTCCCCTCACCATCAACAAAAGACACACATTCACTGCTTGTGAGGCGGTTTCATTATGAGGCCAGTGGGTGAAAGTGCTACCAACTTGAGCTATTTCACACCAATTTGGGGTCATTTTTCCACAGTGGGTGGAATACACTGGATGCAAAGCTGGCCCAGGCAGACTGCAGGCTGAGGAATCGCTCTTTTTTCGTGATTAGATGCAGACAAATGTACAGAGACTACATACCGAAGTCATGCCTCCCAAGGATATGCTACAGTCAACTGTGTGCAGTTCCTGCTAGATTATATTAATATTGAATTAAATAGCAACACACATACACATGCACGCACACACGTGCGCACAGGCATACACAAGCACATATACCCACACGCACAAAGCTTCCATTCATGAATTGTGCCCAAAAAAAAAAAGAAAAAGGGAAAATCCCCCTCTTGATCCCATAATGGCATCCACAGCGAAGTATGGAAGGTGTGAGAGTCAAATAATATAATGGCACACACAACTAACTCTTGAGAAACATGTGACATCACTGAATGGTAAACCTTGGGTAAATAAATAAAAAACACTGCTCAGCTTCTTGTCAACTTCAGACCTAACAAGCAGACTGATGTACAACAATACCGTCGAACAGACTTCTGCACAAAGTAACGTCTTTCGCTGATATGTCCTGTTTCAGTTACAAGGAATGCTGCTTTGAGAGAACATATTTTCCATAAATTACAGAAATTTAAGAACTTTTTTTTAGCATGTCACACAAAAACCAATGGAACCAGGAACCAACTGCTTTTTTAATAATCTGAACATGACAAGTCTAAAGAGAGCAAGTCAGTTTCCCCTGTTTTCTCCAGAGAAAACTGGATAGGCTCACAGTTGCATTAGTAAAAGATATCCTCCTTTCCATTGCAGATTACACTGCCAGTCAGAGGTAGAAAATCCAGGTTCAGAAAGAAAGTCCTTCCAAGTATTTTGTTCCAGTCACCTGTATTTGTTCATTAGCACAATTCCTCAGTCAGGAGGTAGAACTAATTAGTGAAATCAGCTGGCTGAGTTCATGGGTGGAAGAAACCAATGACAGGACTTACTTTCCGACTCAACCATTTCAATATCTGTAAATAATGGGGAAAAAACGAGTATTCAAAAAGCTTGGATCCTGCACTGAAAGTGGAAATAACTACTTACAAAGAATAAAAGTAGTCAAATAAAACAATATATATATCTGTACCCTTGAATGAAGGATTATAATGTGCTTCTTCTGTGTGCATTACATCACAGTATTGTGGCACATGAGGAACAGACAATTCTTACTAGTTGTACACCAGAGGGAACAATTATCCCTGTAGCTTTTGGTGCACTGGAGAAGCCGATTGGTCTCGGTTGCGCCAGCTGGTGGAGAGAGCACACACACCTGGGTTGTGTTAGCTAATCAGCCCAGGTGCTTAAAGGTGTGCTGCTCTCCATAGTTTGGAGCTGAGACTGGGAGCTCACACCGAGAGTGCGTTTATGATTTTCGATTTTATTTTGGAGCTTTGTTCAAGAAAGAAAAAGTGATCCTCCACTGGGAAGTTGGAGGAGCTGGTGCCAGCTGGACAGCAGGCCAGCTATGGGCTTTGCACTGGAAAGTGGTTGCGCCATTTTACTTTCTTTTGTATTTGTTATTTTAGCTGTAGTTTTAGTTTATTGTTTTTACCTGGAACCCATAAGGGGCAAAGGTAAATATGGGTGTTTATTTCATTTTGTGTTTGTGTGGGTGTGCTCTCTCTCTCCATGTGGAAACCAATGGTGTTTCCCAGCACTGCCGCATCTCCCTCCCAGGGGTGTCAAGCTGGTGTGTGACAATCCCACTACCCAATAAGGTGTTAATGTCTGTCTGAACATAACTGAGTTGAGCAATCATTGGGTAATTACTACGGAGTAATTATTGGGCTGAGCAATAAAAGACTCAAGAGAAAAATAAAATTGTATGCTTACTCACTCGTGTTAAAGATGAATATGTCCATTGACAGAGGATTTAGTTTTAGTTCACTTACTGTAAAATTACAAACTACAATCCAGGCACCACCCTCAAATGGGTAATAGTACAAACAGATAACATGTCAAACTGAACTTGCTAGGACACCCTAGGTAAGGGTACCTGTTGGTAAAATGTAAATTGGTGCTACAAGCCACATTTAATGAATGAATTGTGTATATGAAAATCAGTGATGTAACAACATTTTTTCTTCTCTGGCTGCCTGAGATGAGCATTTCACGGCAGAACTACATTCCATTGTGCTTTCCAGTACTCCTGTGACATATTACAACCATATGTTATTTGCTTTTGTCCTGTTCCATTAATTACACTTCGTTCCAAAATATCATTGACAGGACACAGTACTGGGCCCCAATTAGCTTTAGTCCAAAGAAAACTACATTCAGTTTTCAAAAAGGAATTTTAAATGCTGGTCTGGTATCAGCGAATATGCAGACTGTTTGAATTAACACCAATGCACCAGGGGGGATATTGTGAAGCAGGTTGTGATAACTCAAGAAGTGTAAAGTAATCTATCACACTGGGATACATCAGCAGCAAAGTGAATGAATCCCCATTCTGTAGTGACTGACACTGTTTTCAAATGCTGTTTGGACCCGCAGGTATGATAAATGCACAGTAGTAGCCTCTGTAGTCATCTATGTTAGGAAATAAATTTTGTCAGGGATTTATTTTACACAATAGGAAGCAAATCATTCAACACCAAGGATGGCGATTTAAATGTGTCTGGACAGTGGCAGAGCTCCCAGTAATTCAGAAAACCACCAGGAATATTTTCTAGCAATAAAGTTCAATAATAAATATACAATCATAGCTTAGAGACCCAAAGGTGGACATATAATTATAACTGGATATAATTCAGACACAATGAGTGCAGAGGAGTGAGCATACTCTCCTAATTGGCCCAGATTCTGAACTCTCTATTCAAAGCCAAGTGAAAATTACTCTTCCAGGCATCATGACCTAAGGAAATCTATTTTTCCTTTTCTATTCCACAGACAAAACCATGTCCATGATTCAGTAAGGTCATGCCTCGTATACAAAGAAGGTGACTCCATGTTTCCTGGACTGTGGACAGCCCTGAATATCATCAGTCTTCAGGTTGGCACTGCTGAGGTCTCTGAGTTTCCCCCTCACTTCCCACACACCCCACTGCATTCCAAACTGTGTGTAGTTCCATGGGTTCTCTGCCAAAATGGGCAGTAGTCCAGGACATTAAACAATCAAGATAACTTTGCACTGATGTTATAATAAAAAGTTTCAGGCAACTTTCTCCACCAATTTTCCAACTGGGCATTCTGTTTGATAGTGATTGATACTAACATAAACCTCTCACAATTTACATGTGCCCAGGTCATTCTTCAGTATTCTTAATTAGTGAGGATTAATTAATCCCCCACATTAAAAGCAGAGTGCTGAATTTCATGGCAAGGACACTGAGCCAATATTTGGAGATGGAAAATTGCTTTATTGGACACCCCTAAAGTGAACCAAAGGACTACTGAGCTTCGTAAAAATCTGTAAAAAGCTAACTTCCTGTTCCATGTTTATTTTAAGAGACATGAAGGTAGAATGACGTCTAATCCATTGTGTCTGACTGTAATCAGGAAGGAGGCCGTGAGGCCTCAGAGCATGAACGGGTTGATAAGTTGGACAAACAAACTTTCCAGGTTGAGCAGGGAAGGGTGTGTGTGGTGACCTGTGATGTCTGTATTGTTTGAAAGCCCTTGTTAGCTTTTACTGTGGGAGGGCTGGGCAGGACGTGCAAAATCACTTCCAGAGCTGGAATTATGCTGTTTATTACCATTTGATTAGGAGCATGTGGGGAAATTTGCCTGCTTGAATTGAAGCATTCAGATAAAGTAAACCACTGAATGTGTCGAACCATGCTGATTTAACAGGCCGCAATAGGAATGAAAACTCTGTAAACAACTCTGTCATGTAAACAAACTATGGACTATTAAGTTGTATTTCAAAATGAGCAATTTATACATGTCTGAAAAGAGACATCCGCTGTATATTCCACAGAAAATAGCATCTGGAAAAGACTAGGATATTTTGGGAAAGCACCATGCAGCCTCATCTTAACGGGGCTACAGGGAATTTGTCTGAGCCAATTGGATTTTCAAAGCTGGCAGAGAGAAAATACAAAACAATGGCACAAAATCACAGCAATAAAATCATTCAACATGTGTGTGTTGTGGTAATTAAGTTGTTGCTGGACCGGCAGTTCATTTTATCCGAATTCGCAAATTTGCACCTTTCATTGTTTCCTGCATTTCTGCCAGTGTAACAGGTTGTGTGTAGTCATCTGTTTTATTTTACATTTTAAATGGTAATTCCATAGCTGGGGTTCACAAGTTCTATCAAAAATATTTATAGAGCGTAAAGTATCAGAAATGCTCATGCCACTGCCAAACAAAGAATGTAAATTTGAACTATGTCACCATGGCACAAAAGTAAACTGACATGAATGTGAAGATGACAGTGTCCAGTGTCTGGTGCAGGCTGAATTTCCTATTTGAAATTGCACAAATCTTATCAACATACAAAACACTTAACACAAAGAAAAACAAAAGACAGCAACAAAATATAAACACAGGTATGCAAAATCCTCTTTGTAAACATTTAATGATATTATAGAGAACATACTTTTTGTATACATTGGAAACATATATATATATTGCTTATTTAAAAATATATTATCCAGGATTATTACCATGAAAATAATATAAAATAATCATGTACAGTCACATCTATGATCTATGATGTCTCTGTTTTTGCACACATTTGCCGAATCTGTGCTACTCTGCCTGTATTTCTTCTAAAATGTGTTGGGATGCTTCTGGGTGTGACACTTTTCTGTATGGGGGTGGTGAGGGTGTGGCTACAGAGCCTGTGGGGTGGGATCAGGTTACATCAGAGCGTTTGTAGCTAGTTACTGCAATTGCGGGGGTGAAGAAGCACAGGGAAGTGATAAACTGACAGGACTTGTTCAAAAAACTTGTTCAGCTTTAGAACTGCTTTTCCTCAATGGCGACAGCTGAAGTTCACAAAGGGGATGAAAAGCGACATGGAGTTGGCCACAGTCATTAGCACTCCTCTCTGGCCAGCCTGGCACTGTCCAACCCCCTTGCCCTGATGGGCACCCAGCTGCCAACCTCTGAAGAAATGTAAAGTACCAAGAGGCTGCAGAGCCAAACCTAATTCCTCACTAAATATGTTGCCCTTTTAAACTCAACCACCCCAACAGGTGTTTAAAAAATGAGAAGCAGGGAACAAAGCCACAGCTTAAACCAAAGGCCTCTATTTTTTTTATTACTTTGGCAAGTATAAGTCAGCCTGTACTGAGATGTTTAAGATGGGACTACATATTTGCCGCAAAATCCCAGAAATCTACCCTTTCACCTTTCCATTGGAGTACTGCGCTTTTCCTGAATTGTTAAGCTGAGTTCTGAGAGAAGTATGCCCACAATGATCCTAAGGATAAAATCATTTTCTTCTGCAGTTATTTCTTTAAGCTAGACATTCCCTCTGTGAAAAACAGTGATTGTTACTTTTGGTAGTTATACTGCAGTATACTGTATACCAGTACAATAATTGACCTTTCACATATATTTCCTAACAATATCGATCTGACTCAACAAAATTCTGCTTTCGTGACAATCAATATGTATGTGCACAAAAATATGTTCAACATTTCTTATTCCTTATTTATTTTCCTGCATTACTAAATCACTGAACTTACAGTAAAAGAATCTGAGGAACTACAACAATTTTTTGAAAATGTTGACAGAGTTAATAGATATTTCATGTGGCATTATTTTAAAGTTTCTAATATAGGAAATAAATTTTACCTACATAAGCAACTGCAGATGTGATGCTAACTGTCAATGTACTAAGGCAGCTCAATTTCATGCACTAAACAATGTTGCACAGCAATATTGTTTTACCACAGCAGCAAGACAAAGCTCTAAAATGGTTCTTTCCAGCACTCACTCACTAAAGTAATGGCAAAATGGCAATGAATTTTTTTTTTACCACCGGAGGGTAAAAAGGGCAGTGAAGATGGTTCAGCTTCATAACAATTAATATTTTGGTGTTTGTCCCATCAGTAAGATCTACATATACCCATAGACCAGTGAGCTAAATGTGACTGTTCTCTTACCTCGTAGTGTTTGTTTGTTGGGGCAGGGAAACCATGGCAACAGCAGCAGATACAGAAGGTAGATGAGGGACAGGGCATTGTAGCGAAACAGGCAGGCTGAGGAGACAAAAAGAGCAACATTAATTGTCAGGAGAAGACACTGAGACATACTGACAGGGACACAGTGCAGAGGTCCATCCCTGATACAGTGGAATGAGTGGGGCCCATCCTGATGGGTCCATAAGGAGTACACTGTGTCTGCGAACCTAATATTGTATCCTGTTTAAATTAACGACTTCCATAACTTAGCTTGTTCAATTACTTATCCTAGTTCTGGAATTTCTATTATCTTAGGACACCTGGAGAACATGCTAAACTTTAGCCCTCCAGAAGCAAAAAAATTTTTTTTTTTTTTTTAAAGATCTGTGGATGAAATTCCTTTATTTACTTTACTCATTAGACAAGATAAACCCTCAGGACTTTAGACTATGTAATCCCACACAATTCTTGAAGAGTGGAAAAAAACAAAGTGAACATGACCAATTACACAGGATTTGATCCCCTCTAATCAGAAAAAGTTTTAATCCCCTCTCTAGCATTACTGTGTAACGTAAGGCTCACACAAGCTGAGATTGCTTCGCCTCTGAACCCTGAATCACATCACTTACTGGGAAAGGGACAGTGGTGAATGAAATCTCTGGTATTCCATGCCACCCAGAGCAGGCAGAGTTCACAAGCACCAGTAAAGCCACAGGCTGTCGTTAACACATAGTGAGACGTAAGTGGGTTGAGCTGTGCTGTGCAGCACGGGACAAATACCTTTGATGATGATGATGATGATGATTCTGAGAGCGCCTGGCCCTATGATCTGCCGCCAATTGGCTTTAATCCCCACCCACCACTGTGCCCACACTATAGCCCCCACAGTAATTAAACCCTGAACCTCTCCGCTCTCTGTTCCCTCACTGAGCCAGTTACAGCATTTTCAAACTCGGCACTCTCAAAGTACTTCATCCGCATTGCATGTTCCGATCCAAACATCAGTGACACCACACTGCACAGTACTGTGGTTCTCCAGGCCAGGGTCATTAATCCATAGGACTGAGATTACATATTCTATTCAGAAGTCTGACATATTACTACAATGATATAAAGAAAGCATTTACTGCAAATTTTGGTTAATCTTTAGTAGAACTTGATACATCTGCCCTAATAAACAGAGGTCATGGCTGCCCAACCTAACTACTTATTGGTACTAAGGGCAATTACTACTAGGGGCAATAATTAAATCAATGTCATCATAACTGTTCAGTTTTGACAGTGTTGGTTACTTGCGGAATAGGTAGCTGGCTATGCTCCCCTGGTTTTTTTGACCTCAGTAATGAGGGGTAGGCTATTAGAAGGAGTGTGTCCAAGGCTTCTAGCTGGACTTTTCCATGTCAAATTCTCCACCTTCAGATCTGGCAGAGAACAGTATGTGTGCCCTGTGCAGGTCCACAGTTTAACTCTCTCCAGACGCGGTTGCCTGTCAGCTACGGTGGCAGTCCTTCCTTCAACATTTGGCAAATGTAATTTTGGAAACAAGGGCATGCTTTATCCTCTTAAATTAATCAGCAGTTTCTACTTTTGGGACAGCAAGCAGAATGTTTTCTTCAAAACAAACCAAGGCAAATATGTCTCCAAAAAAAGCAGCATTTACGTAGTTTATGTTCATTTTGGTTATCTATCTTGTGCCTCTACTTTACATACAGTTTGTGTGCAACACATTATCACATTGCCCAGGACATTTACTGAGGCAGCCCTTTCTCAAGATTCAAATTCTCTCTCGTTTCAACAACCACACTGCCCTAGTTTGTTCAGCTCTATGGTTTATTAGAAGGTTGATGTTTCAAAAAGCCGGTGACATAATAGGGTTTCTAATCTTATGTGTTTTCCAGATTAATCATAACATTAGGCCTGGCTTGAATATATTCTCATAGAAATTAAGAAACTGAAACTGCTCAGTAATATCAGGATTGTAGAGTACTGAGAGTCTGCACGCAATGTGTGAAGAGCCAATCCACACAAGGGAAAACCCAAGTGACAGTTGTACATGACTTTGTCATGTTCAACTGAGTAACGTATCGAGTATCATGTGGACATGACTTATAAAACTGAGTGGCCATACTTTATCAAAGTAATGGTCAATACTCAAAAGCCCCGTGATTGGTCACATTCAGCATATTCAGAAATGTGAAATATTGCTTCTTCCTACCAGTGATACATATATATATAAGTGAAAAAAAATCCATGGTCCATTTGGTTCCAGCTGTAAATTCCTCCAGTGCTCAAAGTGAACCTGTGTGAACCTTCTCTGTAGCCATCAATCTTTGTCCTGTAGCTATGAACACAAATAAGTCTCATATGTACAGCCCAGTCAGCTGCAAGATAATCCAGTAAAAAGAAATACCTTGCAATAATATGAAGCACTGAAACAATTTTATTGATACAACTAAAGTGAAAGTACTCTATGGATAAAGATGTCAGTTTCTGACTGAACTTCCCTTTGCCATTATTTTAAGGGGTTGTCTAAAAATAAAGTTCATATGCGGGTCATTTTATCCACAGAGAAAAAAATAGTCGCCTGCCATGTATGCAAGTGGCAACTGCTCTCCACAAAAGCTAACACTTCATTTCCCCTCTAAAGAAAATTGCTCCATTCAGTTGTGTTAAAGGAAGCTGCACCACTGTGGTGAATTAATGCTGTATATAATTTTACTATTTCATTTGAGAAACAGTTCACACCAAGTTATTTTACTGCTGTGAAACAGATCACTAGCATTGTCATGATCTTCCCTGGTTTTATTTTATTTTTTTAAATAAAACAAGATACTGTTGTAATTATTTTATAAGCTACTGAATAGAATATTTAAGCTACTTAGCCACTGGTTTTATGGGAAATTAAAACTGGCCCATAATAAACATTTAGGCAATGTTTTATTGAAATTCTGACAGAAGAAAATTATCAAATTTGACTTAATTTCTCTTATTTATGAAATTTGTTCGAACTCAATAAAAAAAAAAAAAAGCCCAACAGCCCAACTCTGCACCTCCCACAAAATAATGACTTCAGAGAAACGTCTGACAATTATGCTCATCCTGTTCTCATATTGCAGTGGTAGACAACAGAAACTGACAGTACGCGGGGAACTACTGCCAATGTACTCTTAAAGGGAATGAAAAGAGATCATTTGATTGGATATGAATGAATCCTGCTGCAACACATCCACTGCAAATATATTCAGACAATCCAGTTCATTTTCCACCTGTGTCGCACGCTTTCAGTTCTTGTTTCTTGTTTACTGAGCCCATGTGCAGTGCGACATTGATTCCAGAAAATAGAGCCTTAAAAAGCTTCAGGTAGCTGTAAGCCATTCAATGTGTATGACAAAGTCAATGCAATACGCTGCCTCCTTTCTCTTGCTTCCTGCCAGAAATTCAACCTCTGCCCAACTTCTGTCCGAATGTCCTCAGAGTACTGCAACCTTAACACAGATGTGGGCGAGACATGTGGCACCACACGCGGTGCAGTCCGTAGCGCGGCTGACTCTCAGGCCACGTACGTGTCCCCCTGTGTGTCTGGGGAGTTCATCCTCTGCCATGGTACTTTCTGCACTGTGATCCCTTCTCTATCTGCTTTCCCACTGCCTGAATAAAATTTTAATTAAATTTATTTAAAGTGAAAGATGGGTGGAGTGTCCGCTCATGCAGAGATGCAAAGATTCTCAAACTCCATGTAAGATGGATTCAGGAAATATGGTAATTTCACGTTGGAAAAACCAACGAAACCTGAGGCTGTGACAGCTCCTGCAAAACAAGCTAGAGGTGTATATGAGAGAGCATGCTGAAAGCTGGTCTGTTATGCCCTGTGCATTCATCTGAATGCCAAGGTAAGAGGTGCTTGGACTTCGTCCAACATTAGGGGCAGTTAAGTTAAGAGGCTTAATTTATTTTCAGCAGACATGAGTCTCAACCCAAAATCTTCTATTAATGAATCGGCTGAGTTTTTCATGACCATACAGTAATCTGGCTGTTTCTGCATACTGTATACAAGTGAATACTGGTGCATCATCGGGACCATGCGTATTCACCACCATAAGCCCACACTGGTGTCACTACACACCGCAAGGCATTAACCAGCAGCAGTCTCCATGTTTCACTCACCAATTCAAACCTCCCCTGGTTCTACAATATCCGCAAACACAGCCTCTGCTCAAGTGTATTCTTACAACATCCAGAGCCTCAAACTTCCCTCTTACAGTACAGCATCCAGTGACAGAGAGCCTTAATCCTGGCACTCTCACACACCGCAAAAAATAAGCCTCATAAGTAAACATTTTCCAAGCTAAGATAAACATGTTTCTCATTAATGTACTGGGATGTGAATCAATAAATAATCACATGTAGGTCTGTTTAAATATAAATATTTATTGAATGATAATTCCTAAAATAACAAATACATGAAAAAAAGAAACCAAGCCAGGTTTTTCATTACATATTAAAAAGTTTACACAATGTATCCTACACATTACTACTGGAAAACTACAATTTCAGTGATAAAATAATTTATTATAGCTCCACTGTTGACTGAGGGAGATATTAAATCCTTGGCTGGATTGAACTAAAGTGGGAAATTAATCAATTCAATACTGTAATGTCATTGCCAGTCCTTCTGTGTTCCAGGGGATTTCTTTCAAAGTTATTTACGGACCATGTAAAACCTCCCATGAGATATATCATTACCTTAGATTTAACAAAGAAACTGCTAACTCTGAAAATGAATAGAATTTTGCACAATTGCTCAAGAGAAACCTTTCTTTGTTGTTCAGATGGATTTGATATTATGGAGTGTGCTCAGGCATGTATATTTGGAAAAGATTGTCAGGAAATATCAAATACAAATAAGCATTTATATAATTTCTCAAAACCACATCCCAAAATTTTTTCGGAAAAAAAACCAGTATCAATTCAATGACCTTTCCCCTTTTATTCCTCATCGAGCAGCCAGCTTTAGATTATTCATATACATCCCACATTTAACCACATGTCAGAGTAAAAGAAAGCTTCATTCATCAGCAGTTCCCAAAGCTATTAACTGCATTGGGACATAAGTATGTTGGCAATGAATTTGTCTAATATCAACCTTAAAATCTGACAACAGTTTCCACTCAAAATGCTGTGATTTTCAAGCATGACTCTGTACTGTATAGTGTATTAGAATATTTGAGTTGGTTACCACTGACAAGCAGAAACCTGGACCAGCCCTGCCACCCAGTTCTGGCTCGTGGGGATGAAACAGAGCAAAGAACTCAGTCAGCCTCAGTCAACTGCACTGAATAGCTATTAAATAACTTTTATATTGGGTCCAGTACAGTAGATTACTCTGCACTACCTCACAGGATTCAATACATACTGTGTCCTGTGCGTGAACATACATGCAGCATGTTAGCCCCACAAATGCCCTAATCACACTTGCCAGTCCTTGATGGATATGCTGCGCAGAATACAGTTGTTCATGGC
Source organism: Anguilla rostrata (assembly GCF_018555375.3). Classification (NCBI taxonomy): domain Eukaryota; kingdom Metazoa; phylum Chordata; class Actinopteri; order Anguilliformes; family Anguillidae; genus Anguilla; species Anguilla rostrata. The sequence continues at coordinate 22,132,674 of NC_057948.1, forward strand.
AATGACATCAAACACAGTTCAAAATGAGCCAAAATGTTACAAATCAAGTCAGGAGGCCAGCTTGGACTCAGTGGATTTGTTTCCAAACACATGTGGTCCCTGGACAAAAGCTGGAAAACTTCAGAGTTACACAGCTGGCTCAGCGGTGACCTCATTCTGCAGGTATTCAGCAAATGGATGGGGAGCCCACTCTTGGAAAGGGGGCTGAGGGGGTGGGGGCTTGCCAGCCAGAAGATTGCTGAGAAGGCCCAAGACTCATTAAAATAGTGTGCTGACAAGTAGAGTATCAGAATGACCCATCTGAAACCTAAACAATTTACCATTAAAGGTGACACCGACTATAATAACAAGAGTAATAGGCATGGCTACCTTTATTCTAACCAGTGAGAGAGTATGCTTGGCAACCACACCATGCAAATGTATTGATTGCTTTGTTGTTTCAGGCCATTGTGACGTCTGGCAATGTCAATGATGATAAGCAGGGAATTCTCATTTTCTTCCTCCAGCTCAAGCCTGACCTAAATTTGTAAGTCACTTGAAAGAATAATGCTTCTTAAAGAAACAAGAAAGAAACAGATTTCAGCAGTATTGCAATCATATCCTAGGGCTTTTCATTTCTTTTGGATTTTTTCCACAGAAGAAATTTGTTTTTCAAGCTACACTGGCATCACTGATAGCTGGAGGTGCCCATGTAGTCAAACTCTACTCTGGCAGCGAACCAATCTCTCACCCAGGTCTCCAGGCCTTGTTTGAAAGAGAAACAGTTACTTTTTTAAAGCTGTTCAACATCCAGGTTCACTAAATTTGACAGTAAGTAGCCTATGGTCACCCCATGCATTGCCTTGGGTCTCCAGTGCTGTGCTCCGGTTGGGTCATAGGTCACATTAAAACCTCAGCTGGATTGCCTTTAGTCTGCCAATGTAAACAGGTTTTACATTCTCCTAAGTACTGAATGGTCAATGAGTGACAGGACAGCCATTAGGCCCTGCATTCATCACAGTCCTTCAACGCTCCAAACATTTGTCAAACAGTAGGAATAGAGACAGTCAACTGGGCGTAAAAAAATAAGTGTAAAATGGACATCATCTTATGACATTCAAGATATATCTTGCTAGAATAGACAGTAAAATGTCCCTCCAGGGAAATATTAACCAAACTTAGAGAAAAACAGGCATTTCACACAACAGGACTCAGTTATCCATAAATGCATTAACAATGACCTTGTGCAAATATAAAAAATGGGATTTAAATAAGAGTCAATCCAAAAGCACTGGCCAATCATTTGCTTGCAGGTCAACGAAATTCTGTTTTTGACAGCTTCAGGTGTAGATTATCCTTTGTGCTTTCTCGCATTTCTCCCATGGCTTTCTTTGAGATATAATCCAGGATTTCCAGCCAGGATCTTAATAACTCTTGTAAACTCCAGGCCACAAAGAGATTTTAGTGACAACCACACAGAAGAAAGGCCAATTCCAGGGCAGTGTAGCTGTAAATCAGTCATCTGAGTGAATAGACGAAATTCAGTGCAAGCCCATTCCCAGTGACTTTGAACCAAAATATAGACTGGTAAAGACCCCTCCCTGGCTGAATGTGTGTGATGGAGTTCCAGGACCACATCCCATGCCAAGTTCTCAAACCCTATAGAGGATATCTGCCAAGCGCCACACAAGAGCCAACAGCCAGCATAGAGCGGCACTGTTTCTTCCAGTTGTGAAAGAGATTAAAAGACAAACAGTGATGGCAAAAATCCCAGTCCATTCCACTGGATGGAACTGCAAAACACAATGTACAGAGAATATGAGAGCACAAACACTCCTGCATTCATTTCCATGGGCCCCCTGCCATCAGTAACCTCAACCCACTTGGGATCTCAAAATTGAGAGAATCCTTTCCCACATTTAATTCAGATTACACTGGCTTCATACAAGAGGCTGTCCACACCATGTTGCCTGTGAACTTCCTAATCCTCACTCATTTGCCAATGATTTCACCCATTCAGATACAGTCTGGGTTACAGTGACAGACCTTAACAGACAATAACAACAGGAAACAGGCTGTTTAACAGTAGCTCTCTTAGCAGACTTAAAACCGTGGGTAAATCAACTTCTCAAGGATGATTGAGTGTGTGGGTGTGTGAATATCTGCTCTCTGTGGTCTCTTGGGATCAACGATATGGATAATGATGATGTTGCTGCTACTCATTTAAACTCCTGAGACAAATTTTTTTTCCATTACATGAAATTCAAAATCACTCTGCTGTCATGAAATGTTTTACCAAATCAATGACCAACCCACATATTACTTTGACAGTTTGTCTTATAATACTGTTGAAACTATCAATAATTACTATTATAAATAAAATAAATTAAAACAAAGTTCTACAATAATATTTCTGTCAGTGAAAAGTGAAAAGTGTCAACACTGCTCAATGTCCCTTCATCTATGACAGGAAACCTGACAGAGATACCAATATCTCTAAATATGAAAATAATTAAAATATGGTTTTGAAATATCAGACCGAATTTTGAAAGTAGGAAACATATCATTGCAAATGTATATTTATTTATATTTTTCACTTTTTATCAGAAAACCTGTCCCACTCAGTCACTGGCTTCCAGTTCAACCTGCATTTTCCCATCTCAGTGGCCAAGTAAGCTCTGAATGCTCACCCCAAAATTTGTTCAAGAGAGTCCCTCGCACTACATTTAAACGTAAAGGAAAAACCACCCAAAAATGTGACCTATCTCTACCAACTCTTCGCGTGCTCCTGATGCAGGGTGTAGAAACAGCCATGTGGTCCATGAAGATAAAAACAAGAAGCAAAAAACACAAGAACGTTCCCAGCCCCTCCCACATTTCATAGAGCAGCTGGAGCAAGCTGCTTTCTCCAGAGGAGCAGAAGAGTATGCCGCACCACCTCAGATCTCTGGCACAGTCATTCGCCATAAAATGGATAAAATGACCCATAACAAAAGTATCATTCAGTGTGAGCGACGGACAGCAAGGCCGGCTGTACAAGGCAGCATCTGATATCCGTAGACTGCTCTTTATCACAGCCTTGAAGCAAACACTTCAGTATTCAAGCTTGTTCATCCATCTTTAGCCATCAGGGTGATTGAGGTCATATTATTTAAGGGTTGTGTGGTCTCTTGTGATGTCTACCAGACCAAAAGTAAAAACTGAGGCCTGTCTGGACAAGTGTTTCAGGAATGCTCACAGACAGACAAAAATATAACCAGCTAAATAACATGCACTCACATCCTCACTCCCCTTCCTATCATATGCCAGGAGCTTTGTCACCTTCTGGTTATCACAAGCAAATGTTACTTTTTGACACCACAAGAGAGCAGAAAAAACCATTGACCTATACAGTGACCCCAAATACTGTCGTTGAGGTCAGGCTGTAATAAGAAAACAGCACATATTGTAGGGCTATTTACTCTAAATGCACAAAAATACATAAAATTCCAGAATGCCTATATGAATTTAAATTGCTATAAATGTCTAAAAAATGCTCTTTTTATGGAGAATGCACACAAATTTAGAGCTGTGCTCATGTCTTTTTATTTATTCTATTTAACTTTTTTATTTATTGTCATCTGTTTTGAGGTTGAACCCTGGTGCCTACATGTCTTTGGAATGTGGGAGGAAATCGGGGTACCCAGAGGAAACCCACGCAAACACGGGGAGAACATACATGCAGAGAGGATCCGGGCCACCGGGACTGAGACCCGGAACCTCCACACAAGGCAGCAGTGCCAGCCTTCGTGCCACCGTGCCGTCTCGCCACCCAGTGAGACACACAGGGGTTCCAGAAGGATCATGAGCACTCGGAGGTTATCTGAGTTTGGTCGTGTCACAAGACCCTCCCCGCCCATTCACATTGCTGTGACAAATACTGTAGTCCAGAAAACGCCCAAAAGATGTGACATGTCTCAGCAACTCAGGGAGCAGCACTGAAGACAGCAAAACAAACAAAAAAAGTGATTCTTCTTTCAGCCCTATGGTAACATTTTGAACCACTCAAGCAGTGCGATTCTTAAATCATACAAGGTAACCAGCATGTCTGTGTCATCCACCAAGTGTTAATTGTTACTTGTGATTTTTCCCTTTTCCACACATGACCAAACATGCACTTTAAATGGGAGCTGTAGGACGTGTTGAATGAGATCAGACTGGCCCATGATCACTAATATGCAATAAATAACTATAGAGCAAACTTAAGCAGAACATAGTGGATGGAAGTTAAATGAAAGGGAGCTCAACACGCAATGCTCAGCACACGGATGTAATTTATTTTGTTGCTTGCCACTTTCCACAGAGGACGATAGCACAAGCCGGCAGACAACCTGTGTGAACTGACAATGTGAGCAGTACATCGGGGCAATGGGCACAAAGCAGCGGGCAGCAGCTGGTTCAACATATTGAAATGCTGCTCAGTGTGTCCACAACAGGTGCTGACTGCCCTGTTCCTCATTAAAAAACACTTTACTGCAGCTAATACAAGCAATGCCAGATTGTAACTTCCATGCATTCTCCGGTTTCTGTGAAGACGATGTCCACTGCAGTCTGTCAAATTCCAATTTGATTGCTACAATTTCTGTTTGTATCATCTTGCAACACTTGACTAAAAAAGTCAAAAGAGCAATTCTTTCCCACACGTCTTTTGCTAAACGGATTTTTATTTTTATACCGAATTTTATTTGAATCAGTCTGCCAAAGGAGAAATAATGACTGACTGCTTTCCATGACGTCTATTCAATGTAGCGGTCAGAGCCTTTTCTACACCTCAGAAAAGATTTATTCCATGACATGGAACGTGAGTCCTGCAATTGTAAGTGTCTTTAACCTCTTATAATGTGCTGACTTGGTCAGGAAGTGTAGCTAACTTGATCATACTGTACAAATCTGGGATGGCATGTCGATGGGTGTTTTTCACATCATCTCTTCTCTGCTGGGGATGCTGACGATTGTGGCCAGATGGAGCATTTAATTTAAGTGTGAGCCAAGTCTCCCCTGAGATGTGAGTCACAGTAAGTCTGAGAAATATCTGACAAGGCCTGCGATTAAGTGATTTAAGTCTTTTAAAATTCCACTGCCACTGCCAGTCAGATTCATAGATGGAGATGGCTTCTTCTGGGCTCAGAGTGATCATTAGGGTATTCTGTGAATACAGGAGCTCCCTCCTCTTCCAGAGCCCAGGGGATACCTCCTGTGGCATCACGCCTCGCTCTCAGCCGGTGCCTGGCAGTTCCAGGCCTGGAGAGTACTGCAGAGATATACATGTCCATGAGGAGAGATTATTGCACCCCCCCATGACTCTGTGCCAACAAACAGCTCCAACATGGAGTACTACAACCTTGTAATTGATGGAGTTTCAGTCTCAGTAAGCTTAGCCCCAGCATCTACAATCTCCTAGGTTCTCCAGAACAAAATCTATTGTTTAGTTTCCTTTTGCTATTATAAATAATGTGGGTAATCCAATTAATTGCTGTGATGGTCTTCTAAATTATCTGGTTATTATTGGTGTTAATCTACTCCAGATTCAAAGTACGCTCTGTTTTACCTACTGATGCCTGATTATGATGCAGACTTTCAATGAATACATGAATTACACCATATTCTCAATTAAATTCTATCAAATCTGTGGGCAATTTAAAATAACTCGTATTATATTTATGCATGAGTGCATCTGGAATTAAAGTTCTGAAATGACCAAATAATAACTAAGTCTTAAATATGACAAAATGTATTTTTGTTACTGTAAAATCTAATCACCCACACTGTATTGTGCTCAGCAAAACCTCTTCCCACCCGTTAAATTCCACAACTTAATTTGGAATACTGTTTTTAGTCCTCTTTAACTAAGCGCACACATTTCAGCTGAACTGGTCTCATTTTGCTTATATTTAGAATGCTCAGCTAGTGTAAGTTCCCTTCAAATTCAAGAGAGGTTTACATACACCACCTCTAGCATTTCAGTCCTTGATTACAGGGAGCACAAAAACCCATGTGCTTTATTTTCATAGCTGGGGCTCACATTGGAAACAGCTGTAGTCAGAGAGGAAAGGGTGAGAGGAAGTCTCCTTCCACCACAGACAAAGGCTCCTCGTAGCTGACACTCAGCACAACACACACACCTGGATGTTTCCTTCTGACAGTTGACACGGATGGCTTCAGGCGGGGGAAGGGGGATGCCAGTGCCCTGTTGCTGAATGTCTAGGGCTGTCCCAAATGATTCAGGGTGAAGCCAGAAACCCCCAGAGGACTGGCTGGGTTTCCCTTCCCCTGAGCAGAGACAGAAAGTCTCTGATTCATGTTCGCAGAGACACTGACAGCAGACTCCCGCTGCTCTGGCCCTGCCTGATAAATAGTTCTTAGCCGCACCATTAATACCAGCGCCACAGCGGTCCTGGCCCATCTCTGCCGCAGGCCCGGCAAGCACCTCACTCTGTGATGGGCCAGACAGGACGCTTCTGTTTTCATCCTGTCTCACCTCATTAGGCAGATAAGTGAGAGCCTCGTTTAGCCCATCAGGGCCCAGGAAGCTGTTGGCTCAGCAGGCTTCCCTCAGTAAACCTGCAACAATTAATCTAGAGTCTGAAACCACTCCAGCTCATCACAGCAACACAACACGGTGGCTCGATTCATTGCCATACACCCCCTGCCCCCCCCCGCCAAAAAAGCCAACAACCAGCATAGACACTCATGACTTTACATCTGCCATTCCTAATATTAATTTCTGAATCTGGTTGTATGTAAGGATCAGTCTGATTAAAACAAAATAAAGCTCTCGTAATGTAGAGGAACTGTCCAATAAAGTCCTTATTTTATTGTAACAGAGACTGGGTAAAGGTAATCTGCAAAATTACTCAGCTGTCAAACAGGATGTGACTCAGTTTCATAGAACCATAAGACATAAATTTAAAAAATCCTTGCAATGCCAACATTCTGAGACTGTGAGGCATCACCCTCAACACCCAGGCACACACAAGAAAAACGAAACCATTGACTAACAACCTACTCAATTAAATTGCTCGGGTACATTTCTGCATCAGGACACATGTTCCTCCTGGCATATATTCCGAAATATTACAGACACAGACTACAAGACAGCAGTTCTCCCCTTAAGGCTGAGGGATGATGCAGAACTGCAGGGGATATTGTTATAACCCAGAGATTAAATCCCCAGATTTGAAATGGTGTTGAAAAATGTCATAATGAAATACTGACTGCATTGTTAACCATCCAAGAATTAAGACCTATGATTAAATGTATTGATTTATTTCAAATAAACAGCATATCATGGCTTTAACTGATAAACTGTACAATGTGGAATACTTTAGGGAAGAATTAGGAATAATGTAATGTTTTTTTGGGGGGGGAGGAGGGCGGATGCACACCCCCGAGGAGTTGAGATATAAAATGATAATGGGAAAGCCTGTGCTGTTTTCATGGTAGTAGTACAATGGAAATCATTAGAAGCCGTTACATACTTGCACACAAAAAAAAAAAAAAAAAAAAAACCTGTAGTCTTGTATGGCTTACAACAGTTGTATTTAGCGTTCCAAATAATGAGTCAAATAAGCCTGGCCTCCCCATTAGAATCCCACTGAATGATACGCAACCAGCGAGCACAATACTTTATCATCTGGACCATATCTGTCATGTCCTGTCTGGGATGGAAAAAGCCTTACGACAAAAGTCCTATTGCAGTTCGGAGCCCTGCATGTGGAACATATTACTGCCTTAATGTATATGAGTCTAGCCCACTCTCAAAATGGATGACTACACAGCATATCTTAGATAAAGTGGTTTGTTATTCTGTGCACTGAATGTGTCACTTTAATCAACATGAAAGACAGGAGTTTCACTTAACGGTACTGTTGACAATAATTGATCTTTGATGTCTGGCAAATAACAATATTTAAGTGGTTTCCCAGAGCTACAGTACACAGATCCTGGAGGATTGCAACTACACTAACTGATGGCAATTCTTATTATAATAATATCTATTGTGTAAGGTATACATAATTGTTTGATATTTGGTCCGATCACACCTTTTCCACATGTCAATTTCCACTGCACAACAATTTTTACACTCTATAAACAATTCATGATACTGTAATAACTGACCAATACAGTAAACCTAGAATCATGTGAAGACATACATGAAGTACAGGTATGCTCATTGTAACTTAAGTGTCTTCCTTTAAATAACTTGATGTGGATAACCCCTTAACTTTATCATAAACCCTATTTACATTACCTTCACTGCATCCAAAACATTGCTAATTAATAATTTTTCTTGAATGTAATAGCCATTAAAAAAGGCAAATCAAAAACATATTACATTTATTTGGCAGACGATTTTATCCAATGTGACATACAATAAGTGCATACTGAAGGTCAATATGCCTCCTTTTTTCTAATTGGGGTATTTTAAATAATTCTACATGTGTATACTCTGACTAATCGGCACCACTAATTGGGAACATTATAGGTGTCTCGGGTATTGAGACTTAATGGCAGGCTGCATGGCTACTGCTAAAATCAACATTAGTTTATTTACACACACAATGAGTATCCACAAGGTAATACTCTATGGAAGTGTCGTTAACATGCTACTTCTTCAGTTAACAAAAATAAACTGCACAAAAATAGGTGTGAGAGCTATCCATTTTTATTTAGAAAAAGAAGGCTATTGTTAGTGGAACATGAGGACATCTGGCCTTGTCCAATAGCCCGGCTTCCTGTTTTTGTGGAAAAATGGCTGCTGTTTCACAAGCCTGCACCCATCAACCCAATATGCCGAAACAATCACCTCTCTACGATTTGCAACAAGCACGCGTCATTAAACAATTTTTCAGCTCATGGTTCCTGAGACTCCAGAAAATATGCACCCTTTGTCCTACAAAATGCGGGCCCGGCCCAGATCATGAGGTCGGCGTAATTAACAGTGAGAGAGCACATTTCTGACTGGGCTGTGACTGAGCTCTGGTTTGTTGCTGACTCCCTCACAACAAGCTCCATTGTAGGGCCTCCCTTTTTCCATCTCTTTCAGAGAGAATATCTACAGTACAGTACTGTAACGACAATGTCAAACTTAACCCCCATCCCCTACTTTTCTCTCATTAATTTAAAAAAAACATAAACTGTTATAATTATGAACTGGAAACAGACAGGATTAGCTATGGCTATTAACCATAACAAATTTGAACACAAGGTAAAGCATGAGGTAAAGCAAGGCAAAAATTTTAAATTCAGCAGATTCGGATATTTTTATTTTCCGAGCCTCCCACATTTGTTCATCTCTTATCAATGGTTGCTGTTGACATCTCCTTACTCTGAGAGCTCTAAGATGGAAATTTGTGCAAATTTTACTCATGGTGGCTCATCTGTTAAGGCAATTAGCAGACTGATTCAAACACATCTGCACGAGCACTGCAGCACAAATCAAACATAACATAGCCACAGCCTGTTCCCAAACAACAGCATTGTTACACTATCATGCCAGAGGCTTTTGACACAGCAATGGCTCAAAATATTAATTACGCCACAGGTGGAACAACGAAGGTGTTCACATGATGGGTTTCACTGAATCCTGACTGTTTACACTTGCTGTCTTTCAGCCTGCATTACCTTCTGCGTAATGCTATCGTTATCCTTATTGGGAGTCATTAGCAGTGATAGATTGCGGCGCCTTTGACAGGGTACAGGTATTGACCAATCACTGCAGCAGAAGAATCTGCAGTGTGATTTATCAGCCTCTCACAGCCTGCCTTGATCAGACCTGACATTTATTTCATGAGATGAAAAGAGTGTTCAGGAGCGTGCATTTGGTTTAGTAGTGCACAGAAGGTGAAGTGAATTCTTATTTCACATGTGAAAATTGCAATTTTTTTTTTAAACATTTTTTTGTAATTAATATTTTTAATCCCGTTTTTTTTTTTTTTTACATTTTCACATGTGAAAAGAAAATAGGTCACATCTTCACATCACATTTTTTAAATGTGAACCACAATTTTCATGTGAAAACAAAAGATGTGACTTGAAATGGCATAGGTTGTCTTTTTCTGCTCTTATTTTAGAAGTTGGATTTCATAGTTCACATGTGTACTCTTCACATGTTAGTTGTTCACGTGTGGTTTTGAACAAGTGATTTTTTTGTAAGGGTGCTCACTAGCTATTTACTTTGCACCATCGTTAAACGAACAGTAATTACTTCAGCAGACCTAGACTGCTCACATGAACGTTATTCCCTCCGAGAATACACTGCAAGGATGACAGCGTTTAGAGTAAAACTGGATTGCCATTCACCTTTACATTTACTGTGCAACAGTGTGTATGCAAGTTTTCTTCCATTCTAAAATGACATGGCAAATATTCAGTTGGTGTTTTAAATGCAGGGAAATGCCCTTGTGACTTATTAGAATAATGATTCCCATGGCTAGCTAGCATGGCTCAGTTATGTTGTGTGCTGAAACACACCATGATTGTATTGCATGCTATGGAAGAGATGACAGAGTGTGTCATGACAGTTGCTGCTTGGCAAGCAAACGCAACATCTTGATTCATCCAGCAAGTGAGTGAGTCCTGCAAAGTTAAAAGGGAATTCCACCATAAAATGAACTTTTACTTGTAGAAGAGTGGCTGGCCTCCAGATTAAAATGAGCTCGCAACCAACTCTCTACCTGTAGCAAGTGCAGAAATACAGCCCCAGACTTCTGCACATGCTCCAGATTGTGAATGATTAAAATTTATCCAGGACCTTCCTTCACAGAGAGATTGGAAGTATCATGCTTCAGGGCTCCTGTACATTCTATCAGAACAATTGTGCTGACAACGCTTGTTAACACTGCTTCCAGACTCCATTTTACTAGTCTTTCCTGATCATGACAGCACCCAAATCTCCTGTTTTCTCCTGAAGCCTCCTAGATGGAGAGTTGGGCATTAAAAGAAGTACTGGATTTAATATCTGGTTCATATTATACTATAACAATTAGGGAAATGCTAAAATCAGAATCGCTTGGCAGACCACATTTCTGAGAGAAGCCACTCTCAGAAATTCTGTTTCCTGTGAGTCACACGGTGCCCATGTGACAGAGGCAGCCGCATGCTCCATGACATCCTGCCCACAGCATAAGACTTTGCCATGCTTGCGTGTAACAAAGCTAGAATGCACAAGTTTAAAAAAATCAACTTCAGCCATCAACCTTGGAGAGTATGAAAATGGAAGAGGGAAAAAAATGAATAAAACAGAGAGAATACATGCTACTGACTGAAAGTAGGCTGTATCACAAAAATAACTCAAATACACAAATGCAAATAGAAGCAGAATGGCAGTCTAGTGACACAAACCTTCAAAGGAAATGAAAGATGCCTTAAAATAAGAACGAAAGCTATAAAGCAGCAGGACTAGCCAGTGGTGTTAGGATAAGTGTAGTGCATGGGAGCAGTGTGTTAACACCAAATACACAGTGTCTGTCTAGTCAGAGTCCTGTGGAAGCAGAGCCAGAGGGTGTGTCTGTTAAATAAACACCTGATGAATCGGGAGAGCTAACTAAACACACAGAAAAGATTTGCAAAGAGCGGTAACGATGTAGCACCTTCCTAAAATTTTGAGCACAGAAATGACAAGAAAATGTACCTGAACAAATTACTCAGTACCTGTACAGTAATCCTGGTACATTATTTTCAAAACTGATGAAGATGTGACTGATGATACACTGTAACAGTGAAAAACCCCCATAAAAGGCCAATAACCACATTGGGATGGCAGGTATGCCATCCAGCCAAGTTACGCCTTGACGGGGCATGCCCCATGCCTATACAGCACTGAGAGTTTGGCACTTCTCAGGGTTCCCCACAGAAATAACCACAACAGATTTAATTAATAAGTTTAATGAAACTCTAAAGACTTGTAAAACTCGAATGTATAGTAGGTCTTCACAATAATACTTACAATCTACGGGAAAATAAACAAACACAGCTCAAACAGCCTATTGTAACAAACAAACCACGTTGACATAAAAACAGGCATATAAATACAACACGTGAAAACCTTACCTGTTAGTAAGAAAGTTGGCAGCAGAAAGCAATAGAGCAATCCACACACCACCTGGAGTTCCATAAGTGCTTTACGAATGCACTCTTACTGTAGCTCCAGCAACTAGAGTTCCACCAGCATTCCTCGACGGAACGGCAAATTCCAGTCTCACAAATTAAGAAACTCTACCACCACCAAAGTTCATGTTAAAAGAAACAACAGTAATACGTGATGTCCAGATAGTTGGAATACACATACTAATTCCATCTTCACAAATGAATTATTCAAATACAATTCTCTCCAGGGCTTTGTGAATAGTTATCAAATCCAATGCATCTTTTTTCATATCCTTATGGCATTTCTACATGTGGTTGTTTTCTTATGTCGAATATCAAACTTAAGACGAGCGAAACACGCAAAAGCGTCCCAAAGACTGAACTCCCGTAGCTGAGAATTTGCTTCTTTCCCTACAGCCGCGTCTTGGATATTCCCTGTAAAATAATATTCGTGGAAAATGTGATTCATCAACACGCACTCGTTCTGTTCTTTCAGCTCTTCAGCTCAAACGCACGCTTTCGCTGTAATACCGTAACACAAAACTTTCTGGCATCTGTGGCGTCCAATGGTTTAAGCTCTAGGAGGATATTGTAGATTTCCCGCTAGGCAGCCCCTGCAACTGCTGCCTTGGTGTTCTGGTCTTAAATATTACCTTCTGTAAGTCCCACTGTAATGACACCCTCTTCAATTGCGCTAACTTTCTTTCGTCCTGAACCTCCCCTAATTCGCTCTGCAGTAATGATTAGGCCGAATTTAAATTTTATTAAATTTTTCAGTCTGTCAACAAATGCATTGTGATTAGAAATTATTATTAAAACTCACACCGACCAAGATAGTCGCTTATCTTACATTTTAAAACATTGAAATTTCTACAAAATGTTACGTTCCAGCATTTCACATTTCACAAAACGAATTATTCGCTGGTTTGTCTAGCTATTTAAAATGTCAAAGAAAATTTACCACAATTTTACACACAATCACTGTGTAGTAGATTACATATAAAGGCCAACTGTTTGTTCTCCCGTTCTACTACTGTAGTTTCAACGTCTTCGGTAGCCTATATATTACATTGCAGAGCATACCCAAAATGAAGACCACGTGTTACTATGTTCCACATAGGTATTCTTACACGGACAGTGAGACTAATGTACCGTTATGAATTACGTATGCCCACGCCTGGACAATTCAAGTGATCGTTATATCAGCGTTCTTCTTTACTTTCCTTTCACCTTTCTTTTTCTTTTTTACAATGAAATTGTAGGCTATATTATCGTGCCTTTGTCTAATAGCGTCATCTAGTGGTATATCGTATAGCAAAAATAAAATGCCCGTTTCAACCAAGCGGCCAAAACCAGACTTCGTTTTTGAAGCTCATTTCCTGGTGTTGGAGTTCCTGGTTGCTCACCAGCGCCACTACGGATGCCTCCAGTATAGGTGTTTTCATATCCGGTTTCCATGTAAGTCTACGGCACAAATGCGATCAAAATACAGTCAATATTTTTTTCTTACAAGAACAAATAGTCATAATAGGTGTATTTTATTCGTCTTATGACTGTCCATGGGTCGATTTCATGATTTATTGCGTCATTTGGGCACAGTGCCAATATTTGTTCTGGACCAATGAGGTACAGCTTGCGTCACTTCCGGATTACTGCGGAGCCTGAGCTACAGTAGGGGCTACAATCTGTGGTCACTGGGGTGGGAGGTGGCGTCTCTTGGCCTTGACATTGCGGTTCCGACCACGGTCCACCTGTGCGAAGTCAGAAAATGCAGGCATCCCATTTTGTAGTGGTTTCATTGTAGCGTGTGCTATTTACAGCTGCACTAGACGACCATAAAATAATCATCCTCTGAAGTTTTGCGGTAACCGAGTCATTTTTACTATTTCCTTTAGCCCACTTAACCAAATAATTAGTTGGCAGAAAGCGTAATCAGCTAACGCTTATTTGCTATATGTGGTAGTCCAGTAGCCTATGCTAAAACAGTTCGCAACTTCGGCTACCAAGCCATTTGACTAGTTAGCTAACCCTAACCGGCAAATATTCCATGTCAGTCATGTACATTCCGTAAATTTCTACCTGGGCTATGCTGCACGAATGTGACAAAGCTAGAAGCTAGCAAGAAAATAATAATAATTAGAAATTTAATGTACATTATTTTTGTCTTTATGCAACAGGTGGAAAACTTGCTCTTCAAAGTGCGTTGTCATATTTACACGCCTGTAAACCAGTTATTAAAATACTTGGTAGATTTGTTAATCACCGCTGACAGTGTTAATTTTTATTCGGTAAAAAGTGACCTGCGAACGATCGGTCAGCTAGCGTCACCCAGCAAGTAAACACCACAAACGGCGATGGAGTAGTAGCAGTTAATGGCTCATTAACTGACTGGCGAAAACCTACGACGATAACTTGCTTGGTTAACAGCAGGTCTACCAGACAGTTATATGAAAATTAGCCTAGTCAAATCACCAGTAGTCGACATATCTCTGATTGATTGACCATCAGTGCAGTCGATGTTCTTCCCCTGTAGTTCATATTGCTAATGCGTGAGCTAACCACGGATAGCTTACCTAGCTCACTGGCAAGCTGATATGCTAGCTAAGCATATTCGTTTTGCCGAGAAACATGAATTGAAGATAACTGAACATAATTGTATTATTAATGTCATACATATAACGTGATTACGTGACACAGTACAGTCACGGATGGAAATTAAACTCCGTAAACATTTGATCATATATTTTAAAACATTACGGCAGACAGTGAGCTAGCCTCAAGTTCGTTCTGTAATCGTTCGTTCAGGTTGATGGGCTTTTCCGCACCGGACTGTCAATCACATTTGTAAAAATCACAAGACCGCTTAACTCTATGGTTTTGGCTCCAAATCGAGAACATGGCCGCGCCCGCTTCAAAACGTGTTTTACAGACCCACGGAGAGGCAATGGGTGACGTCACAGTAGCTTTGTCCATATTTTTTACAGTGTAGAGTTTGCAGAGAAAAACGACTGGCTTGGTTTTCAAGTATGCAAAAACAACTTTATTCGAGCAGATCGCTCTGGAAAACATACAGTCAGACTGACACGTCAGGAAGCTCTGAACTCCCTCGCTAAACCCCCGGCTTATCTCTACCTCCCGGCTGACACTTCACCTGTCAGGTGAGTCTGAGAACGTGGGCGTGTTGCCACAGGGGATTCTGCCTCTCTCCCCCCAGTGCTCACTACACAAGCCCCCCCAGAATTTACTGTGGCAGCAAAACCGCCTAGGGGTCTGGATGACACGGCCAAACCTCCCCAGTTTCTTGCCCGCAGCCCCGGACGGATCAGGACCCATACCAGAGTCAGTTTTAGGGCTGTTACCAGGGTCAGGGTTTAAGTCAAGGGTAGGATTTCTCGACCTGAGAGCGGGAGGGCGACCTCTGCGCGGAGGACAAGCGACCTCTACCGGCGAATCTAAATCGACGTGCGCGGGCTTTAAGCGGTCCACGGTAATGCGGTCAGGCCTACCACCGATATCCAAAACAAAAAATTTCTCCTCGGACTTTAATACCCGAAACGGTCCCTCGTAAGGAGGCTGCAAAGGGCCACGATGCTTATCTTGTCGCACAAACACAAATCGCGCCTCACCCAAACCTGGATGAAAACTGATGCGTCGTAGGCACTGGGGCGAACGATTTCAGAACATCCCTCAGAACCGGGAGTTGGCGCGTAGCTGACCAAGGCACCGAACAGCTAGGTTAAAACTCCCCTGGTACGTGCAACGGTTGCCCATAAACTAGCTCCGCAGATGATGCTCCTAAATCAGCCTTAGGGGCCGTCCTAAGACCCAGTAAGACCCACGGGAGCGTATCAAACCAAGTGTCCCCCTGCAGTGCAGCGCGGAGGGACACCTTTAACGAACGATGAAAGCGCTCGCACATCCCGTTAGCCTGAGGGTGATACGCCGTAGTCCAATGCAGCGTCACCCCCAACTGCCGAGCTATCGCCGCCCACAACTCTGACGTGAACTGAGCCCCACGGTCGGAGGATAAATCGGCCGGAACCCCGAAACGCGAAACCCATGCATTAATAAACGCCCTAGAGCCACATTAACGTGGTCAAACTGCCTTTCAGGGACGGCGAACGGCGCTAAAGGAGCCTTGGTGTGCTTGTGAACTTTAGCCCGTTGACACGCTAAGCAAGCATTCACCCAGTCACGGACATCCTTTTTCAGGCTATGCCACACAAACCTTCCAGACAATAGCTTTTGCGACGCCTTGCGGCCCGGATGGGATAGGTTGTGTAAAACCTCGAAAATACGCCGCTGCCAAACCACGGGCACCACTGGTCTGGCGACCCCGGTGGACACATCACAAAGGAGTGGGGTGCCTGAAGGACCAAAACTTACCTCCTGCAGCTGCAGACCCGTAGTCGCTGTGCGTAACGCCTGCACTTCGGGATCAGACGCCTGGTCAGCAGCCATCTGCCCGTAATCCACCCCTAAATTGACCACGTCCACTATGGATCGCGAAAGACAGTCAGCCACCACGTTGTCCTTACCTGCGACATGCTGGATGTTCGTGGTGAACTCGGCGACGAATGCCAACTGCCTTTGCTGACGGGCGGACCACGGCTCCGAAACCTTAGCCATAGCTAGAGCTAAAGGTTTGGGGTCTACAAAGGCCATGAACGTGCGGCCCTCGAGCAGGAACCGGAAATGGCGCACAGCTAAATAAAGAGCAAGGAGCTCGCGATCGAACGTGCTGTAATTGCGCTCAGCAGGACGGAGCTGGCGGCTAAAAAAAGCAAGCGGCTGCCAAACCCCATTTATTAGCTGTTCATGCAACCCGCATCCGTAGTTACAGAAACCGGCGCGTCCGGCCAAGGGTGCGTAAGGAGAGTAGCATTCGCTAATGCCTCTTTAGTTTTTAAAAAAGCATGCGACATCTTGGCCGACCAACTTACCAGTTGCTTCGCTGTGGCCCCTTTAAGGGCAGCGTACAGGGGCAGCATTAGCTGAGCGGCTCTGGGAATGAAGCGATGGTAAAAATTTACCATGCCCAAAAACTCCTGCAAAGCCCAAACTGTAACCGGTCGCGGAAAATTTTGAATAGCCTCGACCTTGGAAGGGAGGGGCACTGCACCTTCCCTGGTGACGCGGTGGCTGAGGAAATCCACCACGGGAAGCCCAAATTGACATTTGGCAAGGTTAATAATTAACCCGTGTTCGCTGAGGCGCGCAAAAAGGGCCCGGAGATGGGCCTGGTGCTCATCGCTGGAGGCACTGGCTACCAGGATGTCGTCTAAATAAACGAAAAGAAAAGGCATATCCCGCAAAACCCTATCCATTAAGCGCTGAAAAGTTTGGGCCGCGTTTTTTAAACCAAAAGGCATTCGTAAAAACTCAAATAGCCCAAACGGGGTTATTACCGCGGTTTTAGCGATATCTTGCGGCTGAACCGGAACCTGGTGATAACCCCTGACTAAATCAATTTTTGAAAAAAAAAAAACCTTCCCAGCTAATCGAGCCGAGAAATCCTGTATGTATGGTATAGGGTAGCGGTCAGGGGTCGTGGCATCATTCAGTCGTCGATAGTCCCCGCAAGGTCGCCACCCCCCCCCCCCCGTTTTCGGAACCAAGTGGAGGGGTGAGGCCCAAGGACTGCTGGACCTACGCACAATCCCCAAGCGTTCCATGGAGTCAAACTCCGCTTTAGCCACAGCCAGCTTCTGCGGGTCCAACCGCCTTGCCCGGGCGTGGACCGGCGGACCCGTAGTGGCGATATAATGCTCCACCCCATGCTTGACGGCTGCCAAAGAGAAGGTGGGCGTGGTGAGGTCCGGGAATTCCACCAGGAGGCGCTGAAACACATCCGCAGATGACAGGGCGCTAGACAGCTTGGATGTCCCAATGCTGCTGGAAGAACCCGGAAGCGTTGCGAATGTCTCCGCATTCACCAGCCGTCTGTTCCTGACATCGACCAGCAGGCTGTTAGCACACAGAAAATTTGCGCCCTACAACGGAGTAGACACAGCTGCTAGCACAAACACCCACTGGAAATGTTGTCCGTCAAAACACAGGTCCACTGCTCGTCTGCCAAAAGTGGGGATAGTGCTGCCGTTGGCTGCCTCCAGAGGTGGTCCAGGACCCCCAGTCTGTACGTCCAAAGCAGACGCAGGGAGGACGCTAACCTGCGCACCTGTGTCGCATAAAAATCGTCGATCAGAAACAGAGTCCGTAACAAAAAGCAAACTGCTAGCCTGGCCGACACTCAACGCAGCTAATGAGCGTTGGCTCTGCCGTTTCCCGACACGAAAGAGCAAGGTGGACAGCACCTCTTAGCACGTGGGCCAAACCTGGCATGATAGTAGCAGAGGCCCGCTGTAAGTCGTTGCTGTTGGGCAGCGGCGATGACATCCTCCGGGATAGCCTGCACATCAGCAGCGCCAACCACCCTTACTGCAGGACCGGGCAGCCAGCTGGAGTTTAAAACTTTGTCAGCTTCCCTAGCCAGAGCCCTGTGGTCTTTCAACGGGGAACCTGCCAGAGCAGGAAAAAAAATGAAAAAAACGCTTTCAAAGTTCAATAGCTCCCAGACAATAGGGCCTAGGACCATCAAACCACTGCTAGAGTGTTCACAGACAGCGGCCCCGAGAAGCAGAGCCTATGCTTCGGGCGCTACCGCCCCGCGCGATTTTACACTAATATTTCCTAGCAGTGGTTTGATGGTCCTAGGCCCTATTGTCTGGGAGCTATTGAACCTTGAAAGCGTTAGCCGGCTGCATTATTTTCCGATCGGCCGCTTAAAGTCACAGATGGAAATATTCGTGTAAAATCGCGCGGGGTGGTAGCGCCCGAAGCATTGGCTCTGCTTCTCAGGGCCCCTGCTGTAACCCTACGTTGAGGTTCAGGCCTATTGCTGGGAGCTATTACCTAAAGCGTAGCCGCTGCATTTTTTTCCGATCCGCGGCATAAAGTCAGGGTTGGAAATATTCGTGTAAAATCGCGTGGGGTGGTAGCGCCCGAAGCATAGGCTCTGCTTCTCGGGGCCGCTGTCTGTGAACACTCTAGCAGTGGTTTGATGGTCCTAGGCCCTATTGTCTGGGAGCTATTGAACCTTGAAAGCGTTAGCCGGCTGCTTCTTTTTCCGATCGGCGGCTTATAGTCACAGATGGAAATATTCGTGTAAAATTGTGCGTGGTGGTAGCGCCCGAAGCATAGGCTCTGCTTCTCAGGGCCGCTGTCTGTGAACACTCAAGCAGTGGTTTGATGGTCCTAGGCCCTATTGTCTGGGAGCTATTGAACTTTGAAAGCGTTAGCCGGCTGCATTTTTTTCCGATCGGCGGCTTAAAGTCAGGGTTGGAAATATTCGTGTAAAATCGCGCGGGGTGGTAGCGCCCGAAACATAGGCTCTGCTTCTCGGGGCCGCTGTCTGTGAACACTCTAGCAGTGCTTTGATGGTCCTAGGCCCTATTATCTGGGAGCTATTGAACTTTGAAAGCGTTAGCCGGCTGCATTTTTTTCCGGTCGGCGGCTTAAAGTCAGGGTTGGAAATATTCGTGTAAAATCGCGCGGGGTGGTAGCGCCCGAAGCATAGGCTCTGCTTCTCGGGGCCGCTGTCTGTGAACAGTCTAGCAGTGGTTTGATGGTCCTAGGCCCTATTGTCTGGGAGCTATTGAACTTTGAATGCGTTAGCCGGCTGCATTTTTTTCCGGTCGGCGGCTTAAAGTCAGGGTTGGAAATATTCG
Organism: Anguilla rostrata; assembly: GCF_018555375.3. Classification (NCBI taxonomy): domain Eukaryota; kingdom Metazoa; phylum Chordata; class Actinopteri; order Anguilliformes; family Anguillidae; genus Anguilla; species Anguilla rostrata. The sequence goes on from NC_057948.1 coordinate 22,152,506, forward strand.
TGTAAAATCGCGCGGGGTGGTAGCGCCTGAAGCATAGGCTCTGCTTCTCGGGGCCGCTGTCTGTGAACACTCTAGCAGTGGTTTGATGGTCCTAGGCCCTATTGTCTGGGAGCTATTGAACTTTGAAAGCGTTAGCCGGCTGCATTTTTTTTCCGGTCGGGGGCTTCAAGTCATGTTTGGAAATATTCGTGTAAAATCGCGCGGGGTGGTAGCGCACGAAGCATAGGCTCTGCTTCTCGGGGCCGCTGTCTGTGAACAGTCTAGCAGTGCTTTGATGGTCCTAGGCCCTATTGTCTGGGAGCTATTGAACTTTGAAAGCGTTAGCCGGCTGCATTTTTTTCCGGTCGGCGGCTTAAAGTCAGGGTTGGAAATATTCGTGTAAAATCGCGCGGGGTGGTTGCGCCTGAAGCATAGGCTCTGCTTCTCGGGACCGCTGTCTGTGAACACTCTAGCAGTGGTTTGATGGTCCTAGGCCCTATTGTCTGGGAGCTATTGAACTTTGAAAGCGTTAGCCGGCTGCATTTTTTTCCGGTCGGGGGCTTAAAGTCAGGGTTGGAAATATTCGTGTAAAATCGCGCGGGGTGCTAGCGCACGAAGCATAGGCTCTGCTTCTCTGGGCCGCTGTCTGTGAACACTCTAGCAATGGTTTGATGGTCCTAGGCCCTATTGTCTGGGAGCTATTGAACTTTGAATGCGTTTACCGGCTGCATTTTTTTCCGATCGGCGGCTTAAAGTCAGGGTTGGAAATATTCGTGTAAAATCGTGCGGGGTGGTAGTGCCCGAACCATAGGCTCTGCATCTTGGAGCCGCTGGCTGTGAACACTCTAGCAGTGGTTTGATGGTCCTAGGCCCTATTGTCTGGTAGCTATTGAAATTTGAATGCGTTAGCCGGCTGCATTTTTTTCCGATCGGCGGCTTCAAGTCATGTTTGGAAATATTCGTATAAAATCGCGCCGGGTGGTAGCGCCTGAACCATAGGCTCTGCATCTTGGGGCCGCTGTCTGTGAACACTCTAGCAGTGCTTTGATGGTCCTAGGCCCTATTGTCTGGGAGCTATTCAACTTTGAAAGCGTTAGCCGGCTGCATTTTTTTCCGGTCGGCGGCTTAAAGTCTGGGTTGGAAATATTCGTATAAAATCGCGCGTGGTAGGCCCGAACCATAGGCTCTGCATCTTGGGGACGCTGTCTGTGAACACTCTAGCATGGTTTGATGGTCCTAGGCCCTATTGTCTGGAGCTATTGAATTTGAAGCGTTAGCCGGCTGCATTTTTTTCCGTCACGGCTTAAAGTCAGGGTTGGAAATATTCGTGTAAACTGCGCGGGTGGTTGCGACTGAACCATAGGCTCTGCTTTCGGACCGCTGTCTGTGAACACTCTAGCAGTGTTTGATGGTCCTAGGCCCTATTGTCTGGGAGCTATTGAACTTTGAAAGCGTTAGCCGGCTGCATTTTTTTCCGGTCGGCAGCTTAAAGTCTGGGTTGGAAATATTCGTATAAAATCGCGCCGTTGGTAGCGCCCGAAACATAGGCTCTGCATCTTGGGGACGCTGTCTGTGAACACTCTAGCATTGGTTTGATGGTCCTAGGCCCTATTGTCTGGCAGCTATTGAACTTTGAAAGCGTTAGCCGGCTGCATTTTTTTCCGGTCCACGGCTTAAAGTCAGGGTTGGAAATATTCGTGTAAACTTGCGCGGGGTGGTTGCGACTGAAGCATAGGCTCTGCTTCTCGGGGCCGCGGTCTGTGAACAGTCTAGCTGTGGTTTGATGGTCCTAGGCCCTATTGTCTGGGAGCTATTGAACTTTGAATGCGTTTGCCGGCTGCATTTTTTTTGGATGGGCGGCTTAAAGTCAGGGTTGGAAATATTCGTGTAAAATCGCGCGGGGTGGTAGCGCCCGAAGCATAGGCTCTGCTTTTCGGGGCCGCTGTCTGTGAACAGTCTAGCAGTGGTTTGATGGTCCTAGGCCCTATTGTCTGGGAGCTATTCAACTTTGAAAGCGTTAGCCGGCTGCATTTTTTTCCGGTCGGCGGCTTAAAGTCAGGGTTGGAAATATTCGTGTAAAATCGTGCGGGGTGGTAGCGCCCGAAGCATAGGCTCTGCTTCTCGGGGCCGCTGTCTGTGAACACTCTAGCAGTGGTTTGATGGTCCTAGGCCCTATTGTCTGGGAGCTATTGAACTTTGAAAGCGTTAGCCGGCTGCATTTTTTTCCGGTCGGCGGCTTAAAGTCAGCGTTGGAAATATTAGTGTAAAATCGTGCGGGGTGGTAGCGCCCGAAGCATTGGCTCTGCTTCTCGGGGCCGCTGTCTGCGAACTCTCTAGCAGTGGTTTGATGGTCCTAAGCCCTATTGTCTGGGAGCTATTGCACTTTGAAAGCGTTAGCCGGCTGCATTTTTTT
>NC_057948.1:26222495-26224995 GCF_018555375.3 Anguilla rostrata
GTTCAACTACATTCAGATTTTTGTAGTGGTTGTAGTGGGTAATTACTTGCACTCATTTTGCAGTGTCATTTACTACAGGAAATACCAACTACTTTTAGCCTAAAATATTTTTTCCAAATTCCTTTGATCAATTACCACCTCCTCACTTTCTTTTCCCACTAATCCTGATTGGTGAGAAGCACTCCACTCCACTATAGTTGCCAATGGTCAACTGCCCATTGCCACACATTGCTGGTTCTCCCCACTGACCTGTGTATAGTGCTTCTCCCTGTTCTTTTTACAAAGTAGTTTGAACTACATTTTTTCAGTAATTGTAGTTTCACAAGCTACATTTCTCTTTGCTGTAGCTTTGCTGTAGTTTAATTACTTTCAGTGTGAAGTCATTGGTAGAGTGAACAGGTACGCTGTCAGGGCAGTTCCCCCAGCACTGCTTGAAAAGGGGGAAGCAGAGCGGAGAGTTCTGGAAGCAGGCCGACGCTCCTGCGCTCTGACACGCGGAGGCTGCTGCCGTTCCTCGGCCCGTTCTCCGGGAGCTGGTCTGCGGTCTGCTCCAGCGCAGACCCCGTGCAGCTGCAATTAGGCCCGTTTCTCGGGAAAGAGCTGTGGGTCCCTGCCCTCATTAAGCAGCCACCCCTCTGAGCGCGAGCAGCACCATTAGTCACACCTGCCACAGTCATACAGCCACGGGGGGAGGAGTCTGGCTGTCCTGACACCTGTCACTTTGCTCACATCACTGCCAGCTTCCAGAGGCCAGCGAATACAGTTTCAGCAACAGCAATAATAATATAATCAATAATAAATTTTTATTAATTATAATTATAATAATAATAATAATAATAATGAGAAAAATAAGAATAAGAATAATAATACCATGAAAATAAATGTATTCTTTTAAAATTATGCAGTTATATTAATTGTATTTAAAATGTAATAAAATTTGCATTGCTAATTAACAAAAGGTAAACATTAATCACTTTTCTTTTATAAAAGTAACTGAAATAAGGCTAGTAATATGCAACAGAATTTATTAACAGCATTTTTAAAGAAGGTAGTGTGTGCAAGAATGATTTATATAAAGAAGGAGCAGGGCAAAATCAAACTGATTGCACAAGAAGCCAAGGATAACAGGTCAATTCAAATAAAGTGTTCTAATGAGTTCCTGATTACCACTGGTTTCATTGTTAGTTATTAACAACAACTATAAAATGAGAGTCGCCTATTTAAAAAGGAGGCTATAATGATGTACACAACCATTACAGCCAAACATTATGAAATTATGAAAATTTAATACCACTTTCTACATTAGATGTATTTCCCAGCAGTTCTGAGTGACCTCCATTCCCAATGCATTTATATGCGTTTGTGTCTTTTAAAGTACAGTCATTATGATTTAGGAACATCTAATGACCAAACTATCAAGAGAATCACAGCAAGCCAAACCGAATGTAAAACAAGTGCAGTTGGTCCAATAAACTACAAAGTTTTAATGAAAAATAAATGTCATGTGTAAAGGATGCTCTAGTCTGAATCTCACACTATAGAATTGTGTGTGGCAATTTCTCAGAAGTTTCATGTTTGAACTAACCTGAGTGATTTTTCCACTGAACCCATGTGCTCTGAGTGAATGTGTGATCGGCTTTGGTCTGAACCTCACGCCTGGACATCCAGCAAAGCCCCGAAGCTCTGCACGTGACTGCAGAGAAGAGGAATGCCGACGTGCATTCATTTAGCACGATAAACCCGGCTCAGAAAATGCAGTTCTGTCTAACTGCTGATGGTTTGTGTAAATGCTGATTATTAGTGTAGGGCTGGTCTGTCTGGTGGAGCCCGGCAGCCTTCCGTACGGTTCCCAGGAGAGAGTTTTTAATCACCCCGCGCGGCGCAGAGGCTGCTGGGGGCGCCCCCTCCCCCGGGGACGGTACAGAACGCGGCGGGGAGAACAGAGGCTGGGGCTGCCGCAGGGAGATGGACAGAAGCAGTGCGGGGCGGCCAGACACTGGAGCGCGATACACATCAGGAGCTCGGCCCTCTGTTCCCCGGCCCCCTCCCCCCGCAGCCCCCTTGACAGTAATTTGACAGCCCTGCGGTTGACAGATTTGAAGTCGATAGCGTAAGAGACTGTCGGGCGGGCGATGACGGACAGCTGCTGACTGGCTTTGAGGCCGGCGGACTGGCCGAGCGGTGGCTATGGGAACGGCGGACAGGAGGACGGGGCTCGCTGTCGGCGTTCCTTTGGGGGGCAGGTGCAGCCTCAGAAACTCAGGTGCTTTATAGCCACAGGTCTGTGACTGTCGCCCTGTGATTGGCAGATTAGTGACACGGCTCTCATTAAGGCACTGCTCCCTGTGGGCGGTGACAGTGGCAGGAGCTCCACAGCACACACAAAGCTTTGGTGATGTCATCACTACTGCCTACATTTTATTGGATTAAAAAAAAAAATCATTATATACTACATTAAAGCATAACAGAATGTAAGATGCAAAATATATATATATATATA